>NW_026688141.1:0-300000 GCF_030445035.2 Dasypus novemcinctus | reverse complement strand
TGCTAGTGTTAGAGATAGGCATGTTAGCACATAAACTGAAGGAAAGGAGATAGCCACAAAATCTCTGCACACAATGCTTGGTTCCCTAAAGTAAATCACATGTGCCATCCTCTTTCAAGAAGGTTTACAGAGTTAGCTGCTATACCCCAGGTTATGCTTTCATATATAATATATTCTACTTTTAGAGATAGGCATGTTAGCACAAAAACTGAAGGAAAGGAGATATTTGCAAAATCTCTGCACACAATGCTTAGTTCCCTAAAGTAAAGCACATGTGACATCCTCTTTCAAGTAGGTTTAAAGAGTTAGCTGCTATACCCCCGGTTATGCTATCTTATAGTGTAAATGCTAGTTTTAGAGATAGGCGTATTTGCAGAAAACCTGAAGGAAAGGAGATAGCTGCAAAATATATGCACACAATGCTTAGTTCCCAGAAGTAAATCATATGAACCATGTTCTTTCATTTAGGTTTAAAGAGTTAGCTGCTATACCCCCGGTTATGATTTCCTATATAGTAAATGCTAGTTATACAGATAGGAATGTTAGCACAAAAACTGAAGGAAAGGAGATAGCTGCAAAATCTCTGCACACAATGCTTAGTTCTCAGAAGTAAATCATATCTACCATGCTCTTTCAGGTAGGTTTAAAGGGTTAGCTGCTATACGCCTGGTTCTGCTTTCATACAGTGTAAATGCCAGTGTTAGAGATAGACATCTTAGCACAAAAACTGAAGGAAAGGAGATAGCAGCAAAATCTCTGCACACAATGATTAGTTCCCTAAAGTAAATCACATGTGACATCCTCTTTCCAGTAGGTTTAAAGAGTTAGCTGCTATAACCCCAGTTATGCTTTCTTATAAAGTAAATGCTATTTTAGAGTTAGGCATGTTAGCACAAAAACTGAAGAAAAGGAGATAGCTGCAAAATCTCTGCACACAATGCTTCCTTCCCAGAAGTAAATCATATGTATCCTGTTCTTTCATTTAGGTTTAAGAGTTAGCTGAAATACCCCAGGTTATGCTTTCCTATGTAGTAAATGCTAGTTATAGAGATAGGAATGCTAGCACAAAAACTGAAGGAAAAGAGATAGCTGCAAAATCTCTCCACACAATGCTTACTTCTCATAAGTATATCATGTATTGGGAAACGGACTTTGGCCCAGTGGTTAGGGCTTCCGTCTACCATATGTGAGGTCCGCGGTTCAAACCCCGGGCCTCCTTGACCCGTGTGGAGCTGGCCATGCACAGTGCTGATGCACGCAAGGAGTGCCGTGCCATGCAAGGGTGTCCCCCGCATTGGGGAGCCCCACACGCAAGGAGCGTGCCCATGAGGAAAGCCACCCAGCGTGAAAAGAAAGTGCAGCCTGCCCAGGAATGGCGCCGCCCACACTTCCCGTGCCGCTGATGACAACAGAAGCGGACAAAGAAACAAGACGCAGCAAATATACACCAAGAGCAGACAACCAGGGGAGGGGGGGAAATTGAATGAATAAATAAGTCTTTAAAAAAAAAAAACATATGTACCATGCTCTTTCAGGTAGGTTTAAAGAGTTCGCTGTTATATGCCCGATTATGCTTTCATATAGAGTAAAAGCTAGTATAGAGATAGGTATGTTAGCACAAAAACTGAAGGAAAGGAGATAGCCACAAAATCTCTACACGCAATGCTTAGTTCCCTAAAGTAAAGCACATGTGACATCCTCTTTCAAGTAGGTTTAAAGAGTTAGCTGCTATACCCCCGGTTATGCTTTCATTTAGAGTATATGCTAGTTTTAGAGATAGGCATGTTACCACAAAAACTGAAGGAAAGGTGATAGCTGCAAAATCTCTGCACACAATGCTTAGTTCCCAGAAGTAAATCACATGTACCATGTTCTTTCATTTAGGTTTAATGAG
This sequence comes from Dasypus novemcinctus, assembly GCF_030445035.2. Classification (NCBI taxonomy): domain Eukaryota; kingdom Metazoa; phylum Chordata; class Mammalia; order Cingulata; family Dasypodidae; genus Dasypus; species Dasypus novemcinctus. The sequence continues at coordinate 298,106 of NW_026688141.1, read as the reverse complement.
TTAGCTGCTATACCCCCGGTTATGCTTTCCTATATTGTAAATGCTAGTTTTACAGATAGGAATGTTAGCACAAAACCTGAAGGAAAGGAGATAGCTGCAAAATCTCTGCACACAATCCTTAGTTCCCAGAAGTAAATCATATGTACCATGTTCTTTCACTTAGACTTAAAGAGTTAGCTGCTATTACCACGGTTATGCTTTCCTATATACTATATGCTAGTTTCGAGATAGGAATGTTAGCACAAAAACTGAAGGAAAGGAGATAGCTGCACAATCTCTGCACACAATGCTTAGTTCCCAGAAGTAAATCATATATACCATGTTCTTTTAATTAGGGTTAAAGAGTTAGCTCCTATAACCCCGGTTATGCTTTCCTATATAGTAAAACCTAGTTTTAGAGATAGGAATGTTAGCACAAAAACTGAAGGAAAGGAGATAGCTGCAAAATCTCTGCACGTAGTGCTTAATTCCCAGAAGTAAATCATATGTATAATGTTCTTTCACTTAGGTTTAAAGAGTTAGCTTCCATACCACTGGTTATGCTTTACTATATAATAAGTGCAAGTTTTAGAGATAGGAATGTTAGCACAAAAACTGAAGGAAAGGAGATAGCTGCAAAATCTCTGCACACAATGCTTAGTTCCCAGAAGAAAATCATACGTACCATGTTCTTTCATTTAGGTTTGAAGAGGTAACAGTTTTAACCCCAGGTATGCTTGTATATATCATAAATGCTAGTTTTAGAGATAGGAATGTTAGCACAAAAACTGAAGGAAAGGTGATAGCTGAAAAATCTCTGCAAATAATGCTTAGTCCCCAGAAATAAATCATTTAAACCAGGTTCTTTCTTTTAGGTTGAAAGAGTTAACTACTATACCCCAGTTATGCTTTCCTCTATCGTAAATGCTAGTTTTAGACATAGGCTTGTTCACACAAAAAGTGAAGGAAAGTAGATAACAGCAAAATCTCTGCACACAATGCTTAGTTCCCAGAAGTAAATCATATGTCCCATGTTCTTTCATTTAGGTTTAAAGAATTAGCTGCTATAAACCGGTTATGCTTTCATATATTATAAAAGCTAATGTTAGAGAAAGGCATGTTAGCACAAAAACTGAAGGAAAGGAGATTGCCGCAAAATCTCTACACACAAAGCTTAGTTCCCTAAAGTAAAGCACATGTGCAAACCTCTTTCAAGAAGGTTTAAAGATATAGGTGCTATACCCCCAGTTATGTTTTCATATATAGTTTATGCTAGTTTTAGAGATCGGCATTTTAGCCAAAAACTGAAGGAAAGGAGATAGCAGCAAAATCTCTGCACGCAATCCTTCGTCCCCAGAAGTAAATCATATGTACCATGTTCTTTCATTTAAGTTTAAAGAGTTAGCTGCTATACCCACTGTTATGCTTTCACATACTGTAAAGGCTAGTGTTGGAGATAGGCATGTAAGCACAAAAACTGAAGGAAAAGAGATAGCCACAAAATCCCTGTACACCTTGCTTAGTTCCCTAAAGTAAAGCGCATGTGCCATCCTCTTTCAAGTAGGTTTAAAGAGTTAGTTGCTATACCCCCGGTTATGCTTTCCTATATAGTAAATGTTACTTTTAGAGATAGAAATGTTAGCTCAAAAACTGAAGGAAAGGAGATAGCTGCAAAAACTGCACACAATGCTTAGTTCCCAGAAGTAAATCATATGTACCATGTTGTCTCATTTAGGTTTAAAAAGTTAGCTGCTATACCCCTGGTTATGCTTTCCTATATAGTAAATGCTAGTTTTAGAGATAGGAATGTTAGCACCAAAACTGAAGGAAAGGAGATAGTTGCAAAATCTCTGCACACAATGCTTAGTTCCCAGAAGTAAATCATATGTACCATGTTCTTTCATTTAGTTTTAAAGAGTTAGCTGCTATACCCCCGGTTATGATTTCCTATATAGCAAATGCTAGTTTTACAGAAAGGAATGTTAGCACAAAAACTGAAGGAAAGGAGATAGCTTCAAAATCTCTGCACACAATGCTTAGTGTCCAGAAGTAAATCATATGTACCATGATCTTTCATTTAGGTTTAAAGAGTTAGCTGCTATACCCCCAGTTATGCTTTCCAATATAGTAAATGCTAGTTTTAGAGATAGGAATGTTAGCACAAAAACTGAAGGAAAGGAGATAGCTTCAAAATCTCTGCACACTATGCTTAGTTCTCAGAAGTAAATCATATGTACCATGCTCTTTCAGGTAGTTTAAAGAGTTAGCTCCTATACTCCTGGTTATGCTTTCATATAGTGTAAATGCTAGTGTTAGAGATAGGCATGTTAGCACAGATACTGAAGGAAAGGTGATAGCCGCAAAATCTATGCACGCAATGCTTAGTTCCCTAAAGTAAAGCACATGTGCTATCCTCTTTCAAGTAGTTTTAAAGGGTTAGCTGCTATACCACCGGTTATGCTTTCATATAGTGTAAATGCTAATGTTAGAGATAGGCATGTTAGCACAAAAACTGAAGGAAAGGAGATAGCCACAAAATCTCTGCAAACACAATGAAGAGATAAAAGGGGGCAAGGGGTTACCTTTGGTTGGGGCTTTGCGTGTTTGAGGGTGCCTGGGGAGGGTCGGATGGGTAACATTGCCAAAAAGTGGGGGGAGAGAGGGGTAGCATACGAACACAGGAGAGGGTTAGGTGTTGGTGGAGAGTAAAATGCCGAGAAAATCATATCAAAATATAATAAAGAGGATTACCTGTTTAGAATGCTCGGAGGGGAGGTTCTGCTGCAGGACGGGCTCCTGGGGAATGTCTAAATGCTCATTCTGCCAGAGTGGGTGACACCATGGGGTAGAAACCCAAGTAGTGAGAGTGGGGGTGGACCCACATCCTGGGGAGGACTAATGCCATCAAATAGAGGGAACTGTATCCCTCGAGAGAAAGGGTGGCTCCCAGGGCATTGGGGCAGTTGAGCAAGTTAGGCCCTGAACACTATTCCATGTATCTCTGGAAGTGGCTCCTTGGGAAACGGAGGTTGGCTGTCACTGTGGGCACCAAGGTGGAAGGGAAAATGGACGTTAAATGTGTGGAACCAAGGTAAATGGGCGGTAAGAGAGGGGTTTAATGAGAGTACACAAGGATGGATATAAAACATGTAATATTACACCATAACATATAGGAGATGACAGACTGATAATGTAAACCATAATGTAAAACATAGGATAACTAAGAATGTAAAAAACTGTGTATCCTAAGGTATGCACCATAATGTAAGCACAGATGTCACCTTGTTAGAAAGCTATTGTCTCAGACTCTGTACATCACGTTAAGTAAATATGATGTGAATAGGGTGTAAGAGTATTGCTGTGGAAGGGAAAAGGTTTTGTGGTGGACGTATGGGAGTGCTGTATATTATATACATGCATTGCTGTGGTCTAGGGTTCCTGTGAAGAGAAGCTCAATAATTAGGGGAAAAGAAAAAAGAAAAAGATAGGATGTAGAATTTTTTCCAAGTCAACACATATTCTTTATCTAACCTTTAAACCCATCGCTATATGCCATTTCCTAGTAAGGGACCCTGACATTATATTGGGCTTCAAATTTGAGGGAGTTCTGGATCACAGAGTGGTTCAACAATGGCAATGGAGAGATACTGGTATAGGATACAATTGACAGGTGATATATGGCTGACAGGGAGCTGTACAGAACATATTTCCAGGGTGCATGGTAATGTTTGGATATACTCATAGTGGCAACAATTAAAAACCACAGCAGGGGGCGGTACTGGGTTCCTGGCCAGTGGTGCTCTGTCGTGGTCCCTAGGGGAGCAGCGACAGTCTCCCAGGTGCAGCGGCGGGGACCGGGAGGGAGTGAGGTTGCAACAGTGAGCCCCTGACGCTAATGACTATGCTTGTGAGCTGATAAGCCTAAAATAAGAACAAGGCCTAGAGCAGCATTGTGCCTGGGAATTTCCTCCTGTCAGCCTTCATGTTACTCAAATGTGGCCAGTCTCGAAGCCAAACTCAGCATGTAAATGCAAAGCCTTCCCCCCAGCGTGGTACATGACACCCAGGGATGAGCCTCCCTGGCACCTAGAGACCACTATCAACTAACAACTGATGATGCAACTGGAAAATGACCTTATACAGAAGGTTCAATGCGGATCAGCAGAATATCCCTGTCTACATAAAATAACATGACTTTAAAATGCTGTTTGACCTAATGTAAGGGGGAAATGGAAAGGAGAAATGAGTTTATATGGCTACGAGTTTCTAAGAAAGAGTCTGGAGGCTGTCAGAAGGATTGCCCTTATGCAGAACTGAGCAGAGTCTGAGAGACAGATGAAGCAGATACAACCCGCAGGTATTGGTTCCTTTGAGGGAGAAAGAGACCCATGGGAGTTATGGTCATGGCCGATGGGGTTAACTACCAGGTCAGATGGCCCCTCTTTGGAAATGGTGTTTATGTGTGATGAATCTGGACTCAGATGGGATCTCTCTTCATAAGACTTTCATGCTAATGTGCTGGAGGTGCAGTTAGTGTAGGGGTTTAAGATATATTTAGGGGATTTGAATCTCTGGACTGACAATGTGATAGCCAGGTCCTGAGCCTCAACAGACTCCAACACCTACAATCTGATTCATTGGACTCACCCCACTCAGCTAAGATGGAGTTGAAGAAGGACAACCACCACACCATGGAGCCTAGAGTGATTACAACTGAAAGTGGGAGGATTGCATCCAGCATCCAGGTGGAATCTGAGCCTCCTCTTGACATAGAGGTGCAATGGACACAACCAATCCAATGTCCACATAGAAAAGGTGGCATTGGATTGGGAAAAGTGGACATGGTGGCTGATGGGTATGGGGAAAGGCAGGAAGAGATGAGAGGTGGAGGCGTCTTTGGGACATGGAGTTGCCCTGGATGGTTCTTCAGGGGCAATCACTGGACATTGTAAATCCTCACAGGGCCGACTGGATGGAATGGGGGAGAGTATGGGCCATGATGTTGACCATTGACCATGAGATGCAGAGGTGCCCAAAGATGTACTTACCAAATGCAATGGATATGTCATGATGATGGGAATGAGTTTTGCTGGGGGGGAGAGGTGGGGTGGGGGTGGTGGGCTTGAATGGGACCTCATATATATATAAATTGTAAATGTAATATTATTACAAAGTCAATAAAAAAAAAGAAATAATGAAAAAAAAATCTCTGCAAACAATGCTTAGTTCCCTAAAGTAAAGCATATGTGACATCCGCTTTCAACGGGAGGAAGAGATGAGATGTGGAGGCGTTTTCGGGACGTGGAGTTGTCCTGGATAGTGCTTCACGGACAATTACGGGTCATTGTAGATCCCCCCAGGGCCCACTGGATGGAACGTGAGAGAGTTTGGGCTATGATGTGGACCATTGACTATGGGGTGCAGTGATGCTCAGAGATGAACTTACCAGGTGCAATGGATGTGTCATGATGATGGGAGAGAGTGTTGCTGTGGGGGGAATGGGGGGCAGGGGCGGTGGGGTTAAATGGGACCTCGTATTTTTTTAATGTAATTAAAAAATAATAATAAATAAATAATTAAAAAAAATAAAGAGATAGCTGCTATAAATCCGGTTATGCCTTCATATACCTATATGCTAGTTTTACAGATAGACATGTTCAAACAAAAACTGAAAGAAAGGAGATAGCTGCAAAATCTCTGCACACAGTGCTTAGTCCCCAGAGGTAAATCATTTGTACCATGTTCTTTCATTTAGGTTTAAAGAGTTACCTGCTATACCCCCTGTTATGATTTCCTATATAGTAAACGCTAGTTTTATAGATAGGAATGTTAGCACAAAAACTGCAGGAAAGGAGATAGCTGCAAAATCTCTGGACACAATGTTTAGTTCCCAGAAGTAAATCATATGTACCATGTTCTTTCATTTAGGTTTACAGAGTTAGTTGCTATAACCCCGGTTATGCTTTCCTATACAGTAAATGCTAGTTTTTAGAGATAGGCATGTTAGCACAAAAACTGAAGGAAAGGAGATAGCTGCATAATCTGTACACACAATGCTTAGATCCCAGAAGTAAATCATATGTACCATGTTCTTTCATTTAGGTTAAAGAGTTAGCTGCTATATCCCCAGTTATGCTTTCATATATAGTAATTGCTAGTTTTAGAGATAGGAATGTTAGCAAAAAAAATTACGGAAAGGAGATAGCTGCAAAATCTTTGCACACAATGCTTAGTTCCCTAAAGTAAAGCACATGTGCCATCCTCTTTCAAGTAGGTTTAAAGAGTTAGCTGCTATACTGCCGGTTATGCTTTCTTATATAGTAAATGCTAGTTTTAGAGATAGGCATGTTAGCACAAAAACTGAAGGAAAGGAGATAGCTGCAAAATCTCTATGCACAATGCTTAGTTCCCAGAAGTAAATCATATGTACCATGTTCTTTCATTTAGGTTTAAAGAGTTAGCTGCTATACCCCCCGTTATACTTTCCTATATAGTAAATGCTAGTTTTATTTTTATTTTTTTTATTTTTTATTTTTTAATTTTTTCTGATCAAGTCTCTTTATTGATGGTCAGTCAGGGGTATTTATAATTTTATTTTATTTTATTTATTTATTTATTTATTTTTATTGATTTTGTAAAAATATTACATTAAAAAAATATGAGGTCCCATTCGACCCCACCACCCCAGCACACCCCTCTCCCCCCCAGCAACACTCACTCCCATCATCATGACACATCCATTGCTTTTGGTAAGTACATCTCTGGGTATCTCTGCACCTCATGGTCATTGGTCCACATCATGGCCCACCCTCTCCCCCATTCCATCCAATGAGCCCTGGGAGGATTAACAATGTCCGGTGATTGCCCCTGAAGCACCATCCAGGGCAACTCCAAGTCCCAAAGGCGCCTCCACATCTCATCTCTTCCTGCCATTCCCCATACCCATCAGCCACCATGTCCACTTTTCCCACTCCAATGCCACCTTTTCTCTGAGGTCCTTGGATTGGTGGTGTCCGTTGCACCTCTATGTCAAGAGGAGGCTCAGATTCCACATGGTTACTGGATGCAATCCTCCTGCTTTCAGTTGTAGGCACTCTAGGCTCCATGGTGTGGTGGTTGTCCTTCTTCAACTCCATCTTAGCTGAGCGAGGTGAGTCCAATAAATCAGATTGTAGGAGCTGGAGTCTGTTGAGGCTCAGGGCCTGGTTATCATATTGTCAGTAAAAAGATTCAATCCCCTAAATATATCTGAAACCCCAATACCAACTACAATTCCAGTAAAGTAGCATGATAGTCTTATGAAAAGAGATCCCCTCTGGGTCCAGTTTCATCACGCAGAAACACCAGCTCCAAAGGAGGGCCATCTGTCATGGCAATGAACCCTATCTGCCATGACCATAGAACCCGTGGGTCCCTTTATCCCTCAAAGGAACCAATACCTGGGGATTGTATCTACTTCATCTGTCTCTTAGATTCTGCTCAGTTGTGCATAAGGGCAATCCTTCTGACAGCCTCCAGACTCTTTTTTAGAGACTCATAGCCATATAAATTCATTTCTCCTTTCCATTTCCCCCTTACATTAGGTCAAACAGCATTTTAAATTCATATTATATGTAGACAGGGATATTCTGCTAGATCCGCATTGAACCTTCAATTCAAGGTCATTTTCCATTTGCATCATCAGTTGGTAGTTGATAGTGATCCCTCAGTGCCAGGGAGGCTCATCCCCGGGTGTCATGTCCCACGCTGGGGGAAAGGCATTGCATTTAGATGCTGAGTTAGGCTTCGAGACTGGCCACATTTGAGTAACATAAAGGCTGTCAGGAGGAAATTCCCAGGCACAGTGCTACTCTAGGCCTTTTCTTATTTCAGGCATATAGGCTCAGAAGCATAGTCATTAGTATCAGGGGCTCACTGTTGGACCCTTATTCCTTCTCGGTCCTTGCCGCTGCACTAGGGGGACTGCTGCTGCTCCCCTAGGGACCACAGCACATCACCCCCAGCCAGGGACCCAGTACCCCCCAGCTTTAGTTTTTAATTGTTGCCACTATGAGTATATCCGAACATTACCATGCACCCTGGACATATGCCCTGTATAGCTCCCTGTCAGCCATATATCCCCTGTCAATAGTATCCTATACCAGTATTCCTCCGCTGCCATTGTTGGACCACTCTGGGATCCAGAACTTCCTGAATATTGAAGCCCCAATATCATGTCAGGATCTCTTACTAGCAAAATGGGATATAGCGATGGGTTTAAAGGTTAGATATAGAATACGTGTTGACTTGGAAAAATTCTACATCCTATCTTTTTCTTTTCCTTTTTTTCCCCCTAATTATTGATCTTCTCTTCACAAGAGCCCTAGACCACAGCAATTCATGTATGCAATATACAGCACTCCCACACATCCACCACAAAACCTTTTCCCTTCCACAGCAATACTCTAACAGCCTATTCAGAACATATTTACTTAAAGTGATGTACAGAGTCTGAGACAATAGCTTTCAAACCAGGTGACATCTGTGCTTACATTGTGGTGCATACTTTAGGACACGCAGTTTTCTAACATTTTTATTATCCTATGTTTTACATTATGGTTTACATTATCATTCTGTCATCCCCTATATGTTTATGGTGTAATATTACATATTTTATATCCATCCTTGTGTACTCTCACGAAACTCTTCTCTTACCCCACATTTACCTTGGTTACACACATTTAACATCCGTTTTCCCATCCCCTTGGTGCCCAAAGTGACAGCCAACCTCCGTTTCCCGAGGAGCCACGTCCAGAGATACTTGCAACAGTGTTGAGGTCCTAAATTGCTCAGCTGCCCCAATGCCCTGGGAGCCAACCTTTCTCTTGAGAGACACAGTTCCCTCTATTTGATGGCATTAGTCCTCCCCAGGATGTGGGTCCACCCCCACTCTCACTACTTGGGTCTCTACTCAATGGTATCACCCACTCTGGCAAAATGAGCATTCAGACATTTCCCAGGAGCCCTTCCCACATCGGACCATCCCTTCTGAACCTCCTAAACAGGTAACCCTCTTAATTATATTTTGATACGATTTTCTTAGCATTTTACTCTCAACCAACACCTGACACTCTCCTGTGTTCGTATGCTACCCCTCCCTCCCCCCACTTTTTGGGCAATATTACCCATCCGCCCATCCCCAGCCCCCTCAAACCCGCAAAGCCCCACCCAAAGGCAACACCTTGCCCCCATTTTATCTCTTCTTTGTGTTCATAGTTACCGCCAGCTCATCATAAATTCCACCCCTGCAGACGTCGGCTCACATCCTTCCTCCACCCCCGATTTCCTGTAAGCCTATCGTTCAGTCTCTAGATCTCTGAGGCAGCTTGTTTATTTCACATCATTGAGGTCATGTAGTATTTGTCCTTCAATGCCTGGGTTGCTTCACTCAAGATAAGGTTCTCAAGATTCATCCATGTTATCACGTGTGTTTGTAGTGTATTTGTTCTTACACCCACGTAGTATCCCATTGTGTGTATATACCACATTTTATTGATCCACTCATCTGTTGATGGGCGTTTGGGTTGATTCCAACTTTTGGCGATAGTGAACAGTGCTGCTATGAACATTGGTGTACATATATCGGTTTGTGTCCTTGTTTTCAGTTCTGCTGGGTATATACCCAGCAGTGGTATTACTGGATCATATGGGAAATCTATGTTTAGCTTTTTGAGAAACCACCAAACTGTCCTCCAGAATGGCTGGATCCTTCTGCATTCCCACCAGCAGTGGATGAGTGTTCCCCTTTCTTCACATCCTCTCCAGCATTTGTATTCTCCTGTTTTTTTTTTTATAGCTGCCAATCTTATGGGAGTAAGATGGTATCTCATTGTAGTTTTGATTTGCATTTCCCTGATAGCTAGAGATTTGGAGCATTTTTTCATGTGCTTTTTAGCCATTTGTATTTCTTCTTTGGAGAAGTATCTGTTTAAATCTTTTTCCCATATTTTAAATGGGTTGTTTATCTTTTTATTTTCAAGATATAGGAGTTCTTTATATATGCAAGTTATAAGTTTCTTATCAGATATATGGTTGCCAAATATTTTCTCCCACTGTGTGGGCTCCTTTTTTACTTTCTTAACAAACTCCTTTGAGGTGCAGAAGGCTTTAATTTTGAGGAAGTCCCATTTATCTATTAGTTCTTTTGCTGCTCGTGCTTTTGGTGTGATATTCATGAAGCCATTTCCTATTACAAGGTCCTGTAGATGTTTCCCTACACTGCTTTCCAAGGTTTTTATGGTCTTGGCTCTTATATTTAGGTCTTTGATCCATCTTGAGTTGATCTTTGTATAAGGTGTGAGATGGTAATCCTCTTTCATTCTTCTACATATGGCTATCCAGTTCTCCAGGCACCATTTGTTGAATAGGCCACTCTCTCCCAGTAGAGAGGGTTTGGTGGCTTTATCGAATATTATATGGCTATATATGTGAGGTTCTATATCCGAGCTTTCAATTCGATTCCATTGGTCTGTGTGTCTCTCCTTATGCCAATACCATGCTGTTTTCACTACTGTAGCTTTGTAGTATGTTTTGAAGTCAGGTAGTGTGATTCCTCCAATTTCGTTTTTCTTTTTCAGTATGTCTTTGGCTATTCGGGGTCTCTTTCCTTTCCAAATAAATTTCATAGTTAGTTTTTCTAGTTCCTTAAAGAAGGCTGTGTTGATTTTTATTGGGGTTGCATTGAATGTGTAGATCACTTTTGGTAGGATAGACATCTTAATAATGTTCAGTCTTCCTCTCCATGAACAAGGAATATTCTTCCATTTATTTAGGTCTTCTTTAATTTCCTTGAACAGTCTTGTATAGTTCTCAGTGTATAAGTTTTTTACCTCTTTAGTTAAATTTATTCCTAAGTATTTGATTTTTTTATTTTCTATTGTGAATGGTATTTGTTTCTTGATTTCCTCCTGATCTTGCTCATTATTGGTGTACAGAAATGCTACTGATTTTTGTGCATTGATCTTATAACCTGCGACTTTACTAAACTCATTTATGAGTTCTAGAAGCTTTGTTGTATATCTCTCAGGGTTTTCTATGTATAGGATCATGTCATCTACAAATAATGAAATTTTGACTTCTTTCTTTCCAATTTTAATGCCTTTTATATCTGATTTTTGCCTCAGTGCTCGAGCAAGTACTTCTAAGACAATGTTAAATAGGAGCGGAGACAATGGGCATTCTTGTCTTGTTCCTGAGATTAGAGGGAAGGATTTTAGAATTTCTCCATTGTAAACAATGTTGGCTGTAGGTTTTTCGTATATACTCTTTATCATGTTCAAAAAATTTCCTTGTATTCCAATCTTTTGGAGTGTTTTTATCAAGAAAGGGAGCTGTATTTTGTCAAATGCTTTTTCTGCATCTATAGATATAATCATGTGATTTTTTTCCTTCAATCTGTTTATATGGTGTATTACGTTGATTGATTTTCTTATGTTGAACCATCCTTGCATACCTGGAATAAATCCCACTTAGTCGTGTTGTATAATTCGTTTAATGTGTTGTTGAATACGATTAGCAAGTATTTTGTTAAGTATTTTTGCATCTAGGTTCATTAGAGAAATTGGTCTGTAATTTTCCTTTTTTGTGGTGTCTTTGTTTGGCTTTGGTACTAGGGTAATGTTGGCGTCATAGAAGGAGTTCGGCAATGTTCCATCTGTTTCGATTTTTTGGAATAGTTTCAGCAGGATTGGTGTTAGTTCTTTCCCGAATGTTTTGTAGAATTCACCTGTGAAGCCGTCTGGCCCTGGGCTCTTCTTAGTTGGGAGATTTTTAATGACTGATTCTATCTCTCTGCTTGTGATTGGTTTGTTAAGATCATCAATTTCTTCTTTCATCAATATGGGTTGCTTATGTGTTTCTAGGAATTTGTCCATTTCCTCTAAATTGACATTTTTGTTGGAATATAGTTTTTCAAAGTATCTTCTTATGATAGTCTTTATTTCTGTGGGGTCAGTGGTGATATCACCTTTCTCATTTCTTATTTTGTGTATTTGCATCTACTCTCTTTTTTTCTTTGTTAGTCTCGCTAAAGGTTTGTCAATTTTGTTGATCTCAAAAAAACAGCTCTTGGTCTTGTTTATCTTTTCAAGTGCTTTCTTATTTTCTATTTCATTTAGTTCTGCTCTTATCTTTGTTATTTCCTTCCTTCTTCTTCCTGTTGGGTCACTTTGTTGTTGTTTTTCTAATTCCTTCAAATGTGCAGTTAATTCTTCAATTTTTGCTCTTTCTTCTGTTTTGATATATGAATTTATGGCTATAAATTTCCCTCTCAGTACTGCTTTTGCTGTATCCCATAAATTTTGGTATGTTGTGTTATCATTATCATTTGTTTCAAGGTAGTCATTGATTTCTTTTGAGATTTCCTCTTTGACCCACTGTTTTTCTAAGATTGTGCTCTTTAATTTCCAAATCGTAGTGTGAAACCTGGGCCTCTGTCCCTTGCAAATTTCCAGCTTGACTCCACTGTGGTCAGAGCTATTGTTTTGTATGATTTCAATCTTTCTGAATTCATTCAGCCTTTCTTTGTGGCCTAGCATATGGTCTATCTTGGAGAATGATCCATGTGCACTTGAGAAGAATGTATATCCTGCTGTGTTTGAGTGTAATGATCTATATATGTCTATTAGTTCCAGCTCCTCTAATATACTGTTCAAATGTTTTGTTTCTTTAGTGATTCTCTTTTGAGATGTTCTGTCCAAGGTAGATAGTGGTGTATTAAAATCCCCCAGTATGATTGTAGATGCATCTATTGTTTCACTTAGTTTTTCCAGCGTTTGTCTCACGTACTTAGAGGCACCCTTGTTAGGAGCATAAATATTTATGATCGTTCGAACTTCTTGACAGATTTTCCCTTTCACTAAAATGTAGTATCCTTCTTTGTCTCTCACAATGGTTTCACATTTAAAGTCTATTTTGTCTGATATTAATGTAGCTACTCCTGCCTTTTTTTGGTTATTGTTTGCTTGTATGATTGTTTTCCAGCCATTCACTTTCAACCTCCATGCGTCTCTGGGTCTAAGATGTGTCTCTTGTAGACAGCATACAGATGGGTCATATTTCCTTATCCAATGTCCCAGTCTGAATCTTTTGATAGGTGAGTTTAATCCGTTGACATTCAGTGTTATTACTTTCAAGGAATTATTTGTGTTAGCCATATTTTGATTGGATTTGTGTTTGTCATATTTCATTTGTATTTTTTTTTTCCTGTCTAGTTTGTCTTTTTTTGTTTCTCTTATACTCTCCTCCAACTCTGCCTGTCCTGTTTTTTCCTTTCTTCCTGCAGAACTCCCTTTAGAACTTCTTGAAGGGGAGGTTTCTTGTTGGTATACTCTTTCAGTTTCTGTTTTTCTGCAAATATTTTGAACTCTCCATCATGTTTGAATGCTAGTTTAGCTGGATATAGTATTCTTGGATGGAAATTTTTTTCCTTTAGTACCTTGACTATATCATACCACTGCCTCCTTGCCTCCATGGTTTCAGATGAGAAATCAGCACTTAATCTTATGGAGCTTCCCTTGTATGTGATGGTTTTCTTTTCTCTTGCTGCTTTTAGGATTTTCTCTTTGTGTTGAGCATTGGATAATTTGACGAGTATATGTCTTGGGGTGGGCCTGTTGGGGTTTATGACCAGTGGAGTGCGCTGTGCTTCTTGGATATGTACGTCTGTCTCTTTCAGTAGATTTGGGAAGTTTTCAGCCATTATTTCCTGCAACACTCCTTCTGACCCCTTTCCCTTCTCTTCTTCTGGAATGCCTATAATACGTATGTTTGAGCATTTTGCGTTATCATTCAGTTCCCTAAGTCCTATCTGGATTTTTTCTACCTTTTTATTGACCACTTCTAATATCTGTTTGATTTCCAATGCACTGTCTTCCACATCACTAATTCTCTGCTCTGCCTCTTCTAGTCTGTTGATATTGTTGCAAGTGTATTTTTGATTTCTTGAACTGTGGTATTCATTCCCATCATGTCTGTTATGTTTTTGCGTATGTCTGCAATTTCCCCTCCCAGTGTTGTCTTCATGTTGTTAACCTCTTTCATTACTTCATCAAATTTGTTGGTGATAAATGTTCTGAGATATTTCATTGCTTGTGCGAAGTTCTGCTCCCCTTCCTGATTTTTGGTTTGTTGATTGGATTCAGCCATGGTTTCCTGATTACTGATTTGGTTTGTCGATTTTTGTTGCTTTCTGGTCATCCTTTTATCTTGACAGGTTTAATGAGTTCCTTAGCTTCTTTGTCTAGTCTTGGAGATTAATTAGCTGTTATTTTTGCGTAAGTGTTATATCTTCTTTTTGTCACTTTGTTCTTCTTTTTCTAATTTCTTGTTGCTGGTTAAGTTCACTTTAAAGGAAAGTATTAGTCCTGGGGAAAGGCAATTGTGTAAGCAAGGAAAAAGTATAGAGTAGTATTGATGATATATATTAACAGAGCAAGAATATGAGATCTGAGAGGATGGAGGTTAGATTCATGTAGATTGTTTAGAGTTATAGCTGTAGGTAGAGTACCTATTATGAGGTAGATGACTGAATATGGGAGGAATATGGTATGAGCTACAAAGCTATTGTTTTTGTGAGAGAGGGAAAAAGAAAAGAAAGGTAATAGTTTCAAGAGTGGATACCAGACAGAAAACAAAACAAAGGTATTAGAAATTAAGAGTTAAACACTCTGTGGATCAAAGAACGGGAGGTGGGGGGTGGAATATAGGAGAGACAGTAGATGATAGCGGATATCAAGATGCAGGGGAAGGGGGATAGTGTAGGTAGCCTAAATCAGTTCACACAGAAATGAAGCAGTGGAGGATGGGAAAACCCAGCAAATGTGAGGTGTTCCCTGTAGCGCCTATTGTATACTTGAATTAAAATAAAATAAGTTGAAAATGAGGGACAAGATGGAGAGAGAAAACCGAAAAATAAAAACTAATAATAATAAAGAAAAAAAGAAAGGAAGAAAGAAAAAGATGGTGGGCAAATGGTGGGGAACAGGTAGGGGGAAGAGAAATACAGGTATACACGAGCCACAATTGCAACACTATCTAAAACAACAATGAAAAAAACCCCTAAATTGCTGTACAATAAAAGGACTATGCGGGACACGCTAGGAAAAAAGACTAGGGGATAATGCAATATTAGCAATCAGGGCATCAAAAAGAGTAAAAAATAAGATAAAATGAAAATAAAAACAAAACAATATGAACCAATAAAGATAAAACGCAAACGTTAAGGTCCAGGGCACTCAAGGACCCCAGGTAGACCCCAGGGCGTGATGGATTCAGGGGTGGAAAGTCTGAAGCACTGAAGACTCAAGAGGTGTGAGTCTGGGGTGTGGCCCGCCAGAGTCCAGGGGACCCAGACCTGGGAACCTCAAATCTGGTCCACGGAAAGCTTAGGAGCCCCGCAGTGCAACACAGCCCTCAGGGATCCCCGTAGCTGGGTGCCAGCCCCATGGGGGAAGCCAGATCGGCAAACTCTGTATTTAATGTCTGAACCCTGCAATTCACCTACTCCTCAGGGTTTCAGCCTTTGGACAGCTCCCTCCCTGTGCTCCCACTCAGCGGCCACTTGAGGGCGCCTCTACACCACAGCCAGTTCAATGACCCAGATCCCAGGCCCCACCAGGTGGGCTGGGCTTCAGCTGGAAATGCCGAAAACAGACTCCAAAACCGGAAGTCCCAAACTTCGCAAAATATTCCCCAGTCGGCTTCCAGACGTGTCCCCCTCCCTCACTGGACCCTGCAACAATCTCCCAATTGTGTCCCCTTATTGCCAAAAATCCAATTCCGTTGCACTTAGGCAGCCAGACCTGTGGGGATGGGGCTCCAGGCAGAAGCGCTACCACCCCTGTCCACAACCAAAACATCCCCCGCTTCACAACAAAACACCGTCTCTCTCCCCAAATCGATCTGCAAAGGAGTCCTGTCCCATCAAACCCTCACCAGTCGGCCCAGTACCCGCGAATTGCTTAGCACCGCAGAGCCTCCAAAAAAAAAAGAACAAAAAAACCCTGGCCGTGGAGGCTCCCCGAGCTGCAGCAGCACCCGATACTGGGGCTCCGCATACCCAAGGAGGGAACTTTCCATGCCCAGCTGGGACCTCCATTTATATATTATAGACGTATACTCTCTGTTACCTTCCCACCAAATCGACGTCCAGACACCTTCCAACCAGCAAAAATCCCCGAAACAGCATGGTCCCAAAGAGCCTTCAACGCTGCCTAGCCACCCCCTGCAGAGACATTACCAGGCAAGCTCACTCAGCCACCATCTTGCCCACTCCTCTCCGTAAATGCTAGTTTCAGAGATAGGAATGTTAGCAGAAAAACTGAAGGAAAGGAGATAGCTGCAAAATCTCTGCACACAATGCTTAGTTCTCAGAAGTAAATCATATGTACGATACCCTTTCTGGTAGGATTAAAGAGTTAGCTGCTATACTCCCAGTTATGCTTTCTTATATAGTAAATGCAAGTTTTAGAGATAGGCATGTTAGCACAAAAATTGAAGGAAATCTGATAGCTGAAAAATCTCTGCACACAATGCTTAGTTCCCAGAAGTAAACCATACATACCATGTTCTTTCATTTAGGTTTAAAGAGTTAGCTGCTATACCCCCAGTTATGCTTTCCTATATAGTAAATGCTAGTTATACAGATAGGAATGTTAATACAAAAAATTAAGGAATGGAGGTAGCTGCAAAATCTCTGTGCACAATGCTTAGCTCCCAGGAGTAAATAATATATACAATGTTCTTTCATTTAGGTTTAAAGAGTTAGCTGCTATACCCCCGGTTATGCTTTCCTATATAGTAAATGCTACTTTTAGAAATAGGAATGTTACCACAAAAACTGAAGGAAAGGAGATAGCTGCAGACTCTGCACACAATGCTTAGTTCCCAGAAGTAAATCATATGTACCATGTTCTTTCATTTAGGTTTAAAGAGTTAGCTGCTATATCTCCGGTTATGCTTTCCTATATAGTAAATGCTGGTTTTAGAGATAGGCATGTTAGCACAAAAACTGAAGGAAAGGAGATAGCTGCAAAATCTCTGCACACAATGCTTAGTTCCCAGAAGTAAATCATATATACCATGTTCTTTCATTTAGGTTTAAAGAGTTAGCTGCTATACCCCTGGTTATGCTTTCCTATATAGCAAATGCTAGTTTTACAGAAAGGAATATTAGCACAAAAACTGAAGGAAAAGAGATAACTGCAAAATCTCTGCACACAATGCTTAGTTCCCAGAAGTAAATCATATGTACCATGTTCTTTCATTTAGGTTTAAAGAGTTAGCTTCTATACCTCCGGTTATGCTTTCCTATATAGCATATGCTAGTTTTAGAGATAGGCATGTTAGCACAAAAACTGAAGGAAAGGAGATAGCCACAAACTCTCTGCACACAGTGCTCATTTCCCTAAAGTAAAGCACATGTGCCATCCTCTTTCAAGTAGGTTTAAAGAGCGAGCTGCTATACCCCCAGTTATGCTTTCATATATAGCATATGCTAGTTTTAGAGATAGGCATGTTAGCACAAAAACTGAAGGAAAGGAGATAGCTGCAAAATCTCTGCAAACAATGCTTAGTTCCCAGAAGTAAATCATATGAACCATGTTCTTTCATTTAGGTTTAAAGAGTTAGCTGCTATACCCCCGGTTATGATTTCCTATATAGTAAATGCTAGTTTTAGAGATAGGAATGTTGGCAAAAAAAACTGACAGAAAGGAGGTAGCTGCAAAATCTCTGCACACAATGCTTAGCTCCCAGTAGTAAATCATATATACAATGTTCTTTCATTTAGGTTTAAAGACTTAGCTGCTATACCCCCGGTTATGCTTTCCTATATAGTAAATGCTACTTTTAGAAATAGGAATGTTACCACAAAAACTGAAGGAAAGGAGATAGCTGCAAACTCTGCACACAATTCTTAGTTCTCAGAAGTAAATCATATGTACCATGCTCTTTCAGGTAGGTTTAAAGAGTTAGCTGCTATACGCCTCGTTATGCTTTCATATAGTGTAAATGCTACTGTTAGAGATAGGCATGTTGGCACAAAAACTGAAGGAAAGGAGATAGCTGCAAAATCTCTGCACACCTTGCTTAGTTCCCTAAAGTAAAGCACATGTGCCATCTTCTTTCAAGTAGGTTTAAAGAGTTAGCTGATATACCCCCGGTTATGCTTTCCTATATAGTAAATGCTATTTATAGAGATAGGCATGATAGCACAAAAATTGAAGGAAAGGGGATAGCTGTAAAATCTCTGCCAACAATGCTTACTTCCCAGAAATAAATCATATGTACCATGTTCTTTCATATAGGATTAAAGAGTTAGCTGCTATACTCCCGGGTATGCTTTCCTATATAGTAAATGCTAGTTTGAGAGATAGGAATGTTAGCACTAAAACTGAAGGAAAGGAGATAGTTGCAAAATCTCTGCACACAATGATTAGTTCCCCAATTAAATCATATGTACCATGTTCTTTCATTTAAGTTTAAAGATTTAACTGCTATACCCCAGGTTAGGCTTGCATGTATAGTAAAGGCTAGTTTTAGAGAAAGGAATGTTAGCAGAAAAACTGAAGGAAAGCAGATAGCTGAAAAATCTCTGCACACAATGCTTAGTTCTCAGAAGTAAATCATATGTACCATGCTCTTGCAGGTAGGTTTAATGAGTTAGCTTGTATAAGCCCGGTTATGCTTTCATATAGTGTAAATGCTAGTGTTAGAGATAGGCATGATAGCACAAAATCTGAAGGAAAGGAGATAGCCACAAAATCTCTGCACAAAATGCTTAGTTCCCTAAAGTAAAGCACATGTGACATCCTCTTTCAAGTATTTTTAAAGAGTTAGCTTCTATACCCCCGGTTATGCTTTCATATATAGTATAAGTGAGTTTTAGAGCTAGGCATGTTAGCACAAAAACTGCAGGAAAGCAGATAGCAGCATATTCTCTGCACACAATGCTTAGTTCCCAGAAGCAAATCATATATACCATGTTCTTTCATTTCGGTTTAAAGAGTTAACTGCTATACCCCTGGTTATGCTTGCATATATAGTAAATGCTTCTTTTATAGATTGGTACGTGAGCACAAAAACTGAAGAAAAGCGGATAGATGAAAAATCTAAGCACACAATGCTTAGTTCCCAGAAGTAAATCATATATACCAGGTTCTTTCTTTTAGGTTTAATGAGTTAGCTGCTATACCCCCGGTTATGCTTTCCTATATAGTAAATGCTAGTTTCAGAGATAGGAATGTTAGCACAAAAACTGAAGGAAAGGAGATAGCTGCAAAATCTGTCCACACAATGCTTAGTTCCCAGAAGTAAATCATATGTACCATGTTCATTCATTAAGCTTTAAAGAGTTAACTACTATACCTGCGATTATGCTTGCATATATAGTAAATCCTACCTTTATAGATAGGAATGTGAGCACAAAAACTGAAGGAAAGAGGATAGCTGAAAAATCTCAGCACACAATGCTTAGTTCCCAGAAGAAAATCATATATACCAGGTTTTTCTTTTAGGTTTAAAGAGTTAGCTGCTATACCGCCGGTTATGCTTTCCTATATAGTAAATGCTAGTTTTAGAGATAGGAATTATAGCACAAAAACTGAAGGAAAGGAGATAGCTGCAAAATCTCTACACACGATGCTTAGTTCCCTGAAGTCAAGCACATGTGACATCCTCTTTCAAGTAAGTTTAAAGAGTTAGCTGCTATATCCCCATTATGCTTTCTTATATCGTAAATGCTAGTTTTAGAGATAGGCATGTTCACACAAAAAATGAAAGAAAGGAGATAGCTGCAAAGTCTCTGCACGTAATGTTCATTCTCAGAAGTAAATCATATGTACCATGCTCTCTGAGGTAGTTTTAAAGAGTTAACTGCTATACGCCGGTTATGCTTTCATATAGTGTAAATGCTAGTGTAGAGATAAGAATGTCAGCATAAAAACTGAAGGAAAGGAGATAGCTGCAAAATCTCTGCAAACAATGCTTTGTTCCCAGAAGTAAATCATATGTACCATGTTCTTTCATTTAGGTTTAAAGAGTTAGCCGGTATACCCCCGGTTATGCTTTCCTATATCGCAAATGCTAGTTTTACAGATAGGAATGTAAGCACAAAATCTGAAGGAAAGGAGATAGCTGCAAAATCTCTGCAACAAATGCTTAGTTCTCAGAAGTGAATCATATGTACCATGCTCTTTCAGGTAGGTTTAAAGAGTTACCTGCTATACCCCCGGTTATGCTTTCATATATAGTATATGCTAGTTTTAGAGATAGGTATGTTATCACAAAAACTAAAGGAAAGGAGATAGCTGCAAGATCTCTGCACACAATGCTTAGTTCCCAGAAGTAAATCATACGAACAGTGTTCTTTCATTGAGGATTAAGAGTTACTTACTATACACCCGGTATGCTTTTCTATATAGCAAATTCTAGTGTTACATATAGGAATGTTAGCACAAAAACTGAAGGAAAGGATGATAGCGGCAAAATCTCTGCAAACAATGCTTAGTTCCCAGAAGAAAATCATATGTACCATGTTCTTTCATTTATGTTTAAAGAGTTAGCTGCTGAAGCCCTGGTTATGCTTTCCTATATAGTAAATGCTAGTTTTAGACATAGGAATGTTAGCACAAAAACTAAAGGAAAGGAGATAGCTGCAAAATCTCTGCACTCAATGCTTACTTCCCAGAAGTAAATCATATGTACCATGTTCTTTCATATAGGGTTAAAGAGTTAACTGCTATACTCCCGGGTATGCTTTCCTATATAGTAAATGCTAGTTTTAGAGATAGGAATGTTAGCACAAAAACTGAAGGAAAAGAGATAGCTGCAAAATCTCTACACACAATTTTTAGTTCCCAGAAATAAATCATATGTACCATGTTCTTTCATTTTGGTTTTAAGAGTTAACTGCTATAGCCCTGGTTAGGCTTACAAATATAGTAAATGCTAGTTCTAGAGATAGGAATGTTAGCACAAAAACTGAAGGAAAGAGGATAGCTGAAAAATCTCTGCACACAATGCTTAGTTCCCATAGGTAAATCATATATACCAGGTTCTTTCTTTTAGGTTTAAAGAGTGAGCTCCTATACCCCGGTTATGCTTTCTATATAATAAATGCTTGTTTTAGAGATAGGCATGTCAGCACATAAACTGAATGAAAGGAGATAGCTGCAAAATCTCTGCACACAATGCTTAGTTCCCAAGAGTAAATAATATGTACCATGTTCTTTAATACAGGTTTAAAGAGTTAGCTGCTTTAGCTCCGGTTATGCTCTCCTATATAGTAAATGCTAGTTTTTAAAATAGGAATGTTAGCAGAAAAAATTAAGGAAAGGAGATAGCTGCAAAATCTCTGCGCACAATGCTAAGTTCTCAGATATAAATAATATGTACCATGCTCTTTCAGGTAGGTTTAAAGAGTTACCTGCTAAACCCCGGTTATGCTTTCATAAAGTGTAAAAGCTAGTGTTAGAGATAGGCATGTTAGCACTAAAACTGAAGGAAAGGAGATAGCCGCAATATCTCTGCACACAATGCTTACTTCCCTAAAGTAAACCACATGTGACATCCTCTTTCAGGTAGGTTTAAAGAGTTAGGTGCTATACCCTCCGTTATGCTTTCATATATTGTAAATCCTAGTTTTAGAGATAGGCATGTTAGCACAAAAAATGAAGTAAAGGAGATAGCTGCAAAATCTCTGCACACAATGCTTAATTCCCAGAAGCAAATTATATGTACCATGTTCTTTCATTTAGGTTTAAAGAGTTAACTGCTATACCCCCGGTTCTGCTTGCATATAGGGTAAATGCTAGTTTTAGAGATAGGAATGTTAGCACAAAAACTGAAGGAAAGGAGATGGCTGCAAAATCTCTGCACACAATGCTTAGTTCCCAGAAGTAAATCATATGTACCATGTTCTTTCATTTACGTTTAAAGAGTTAGCTGCTATACCCCCAGATATACTTCCCTATATAATAAATGCTAGTTTTAAAGATAGGAATTTTAGCACAAAAACAGAAGGAAAGGAGATATCTGCAAAATCTCTGCACAAAATGCTTACTTCTCAGAAGTAAATCATATGCACCATGCTTTTTCAGGTAGGCTTAAACAGTTAGCTGCTATACCCCTGTTATGCTTTCATATAGTGTAAATGCTAGTATTAGAGGTAGGCATGTTAGCAGAAAAACTGAAGGCAAGGAGATAGCTGCAAAATCTCTGTACACAATGCTTAGTTCCCAGAAGTAAATTTTATGTACCATTTTTTTCCATTTAGGTTTAAAAGGTTATCTGCTATACCCCCAGTTATGTTTTCATATTTAGAAAATGCTAGTTTTAGATAGAGGAATGTTTGCACAAAAACTGAAGGAAAGGAGATAGCCGCAATATCTCTGCACACAATGCTTAGTTCCCTAAAGTAAAGCACATGTGACATCCTCTTTCAGGTAGGTTTAAATAGTTAGCGGCTATACCCCCGGTTATGCTTTCATATATAATAAATGCAAGATTTAGAGATAGACACGTTAGCACAAAAACAAAAGGAAAGGAGATAGCTGCAAAATCTCTGAACACAATGCTTAGTTCCCAGAAGCAAATTATAGGTACCATATTCTTTCATTTAGGTTTAAAGAGTTAACTGCTCAACCCCCGGTTATGCTTGAATATAGGGTAAATGCTACTTTTGGAGATAGGAAGGTTAGCACAAACACTGAAGGAAAGGAGATAGCTGCAAAATCTCTGCACACAATGCTTAGTTCCCAGAAGTAAATCATATGTACCATGTTTTTTCATTTACATTTAAAGAGTTAGCTGCTATAACCCCAGTTATACTTGCCTATATAGTAAATGCTAGTTTTACAGATAGGATTTTAGCACAAAAACAGAAGGAAAGGAGATATCTGCAAAATCTCTGCACAAAATGCTTAGTTCTCAGAAGTAAATCATATGTACCATGCTCTTTCAGGTAGGCTTAAACAGTTAGCTGCTATACCCCTGTTATGCTTTCATATACTGTAAAGGCTAGTATTAGAAGTAGGCATTTTAGCAGAAAAACTGAAGGCAAGGAGATAGCTGCAAAATCTCTGCACATGATGCTTAGTTCCCAGAAGTAAATCATATGTACCATGTTCTTTCATTTAGGTTTAAAGAGTTAGCTGCTATGCCCCCGGTTATGCTTTCCTATATATTAAATTCTAGTTTTAGAGATAGGAATGTAGAACAAAAACTAATGGAAAGGAGATAGCTGCAAAATCTCTGCACACAATGTTTAGTTCTTGGAAGTAAATCATATGTACCGTCCTCTTTCAGGTAGGCTTATACAGTTAGCTGCTATACCCCCAGTTATGCTTTCATATTGCGCAAATTCTAGTGTTAGAGATAGGCATTTTAGCACAAAAACTGAAGGAAAAGAGATAGCTGCAAAATCTCTGCACACAATAGTTAGTTCCCAGAACTAAGTGATATATATACCGTGTTCTTTCATTTAGGTTTAAAGTGTTAGCTGCTATAACCCCGGTTATGCTTTCCTATGCCCTAAATGCTAGTTTTAGAGATTGGAATGTTAGGACAAAAACTGAAGGAAAGGAGATAGCTGCAAAATCTCTGCACACAATGCTCAGTTCCCTAAAGTAAAGCACATGTACCATCCTCTTTCAAGTAGGTTTAAAGAGTCAGCTGCTATACCCCCGGTTATGCTTTCATATATAGTAAATGCTTGTTTTAGAGATTGGAATTTTAGCACAAAAACTGAAGGAAAGGAGATAGCTGCAAAATCTCTGCACACAATGGTTAGTTCCCAGAACTAAGTGATGTATATACCATGTTCTTTCATTTAGGTTTAAAGTGTTAGCTGCTATAACCCCGGTTATGCTTTCCTATACCCTAAATGCTAGTTTTAGAGATTGGAATGTTAGGACAAAAACTGAAGGAAAGGAGATAGCCGCAAAATCTCTGCACACAATGCTCAGTTCCCTAAAGTAAAGCACATGTACCATCCTCTTTCAAGTAGGTTTAAAGAGTCAGCTGCTATACCCCCGGTTATGCTTTCATATATAGTAAATGCTAGTTTTAGAGATAGGCATGTTAGCACAAAAACTGAAGGAAAGGACATAGCTGGAAAATCTCTGCACACAATGCTTAGTTCCCAGAAGTAAATCATATGTACAATGTTCTTTCATTTACGTTTAAAGAGTTAGCTGCTATACCCCCGGTTATGCTTTCCTATATAGTAAATGCTAGTTTTAGAGATAGGAATGTTAGCACAAAAAACTGAAGGAAATAGATAGCTGCGAACTCTCTGCACACAATGCTTAGTTCCCTAAGTAAAGCACATGTGACATCCTCTTTCAGTTAGGTTTAAAGCGTTAGCTTTTATACCCCCGGTTATGCTTTCTTATATAGTAAATGCTAGTTTTAGAGAAAGGCATGTTAGCACAAGACCTGAAGGAAATGAGATAGCTGTAAAATCTCTGCACATAATGCTTAGTTCCCAGAAGTAAATTATATGTACCATGTTCTTTCATTGAGGTTTAATGAGTTAGCTGCTATACACCCGGCAATGCTTTCCTATATAGTAAATGCTAGTTTTAGAGATAGGAATATTAACACAAAAACTGAAGGAAAGGAGAAAGCTGCAAAATCTCTGCACACAATGCCTAGTTCTCAGAAGTAAATCATATGTACCATGCTCTTTCAGGTAGGTTTAAATAGTTAGATGCTAGACTCCCGGTTATGTATTCATATAGTGTAAATGCTAGTGTTAGAGATAGGCATGTTAGCACAAAAACTGAAGGAGAGGAGATAGCTGCAAAATCTCTGCACACAATGCTTAGTTCCCTAAAGTAAAGCACATGTGTCATCCTCTTTCAAGTATGTTTAAAGAGTTAGCTGCTATACTCCCTGTTATGCTTTCATATATACTAAAGACTAGTTTTAGAGTAGGAATGTTAGCACCAAAACTGAAGGAAAGGATATAGCTGCAAAATCTCTGCACACAATGCTAAGTTCCCAGAAGTAAATCACATGTACCATGCTCTTTCAGGTAAGTTTAAAGAGTTAGCTGCTATTCCTCCGGATATGCTTTCATATAGAGTAAAAGCTCATTTTAGATATAGGCATGTTAGTACAAAAACTGAAAGAAAGGAAATAGCAAAATATCTGCACACAATGCTTAGTTCACTGAATTAATGCATTTATGCCATGCTCTCTCAAATAGGTTTAAAGAGTTAGCTGCTATACCACAGGTTATGCTTTATTATACAGTAAATGCTAGTTTTAGAGATAGGCATGTTAGCACAAAATCCGAAGGAAAGCATGTAGCAGCTAAATATCTGCACACAATGCTTAGTTCAGAGAAGTAAAGCAAATGTGCCATGCTCTTTCAAGTAGGTTTAAAGAGTTAGCTGCTATACCCCAGGTTATGCTTTCATTTAGAGTTAATGATAGTTTTAGAGATAGGCCAGTTAGAACAAAAACTGAAGGAAAGGAGATAGCCGCAAAATCTCTGCACACAATGCTTAGTTCACAGGAGTAAAGTACATGTGCCATGCTCTTTCAAGTAGGCTTAAAGTGTTAGCTGCTATACCCCATGTTATGCTTTCATATACTGTAAAGGCTATTTTTAGAGATAGGCAAGTTAGAACAAAAATTGAAGAAAAGCAGATAGCAGCAAAATCTCTGCACACTGCTTAGGTCACAGAAGGAAAGTGAATGTGCCATGCTTTTTCAAATATGTTTAAAGAGTTAGCTGCTATACCCCACATTATGCTTTCATACAGTGTAAAGGCTACTTTTAGAGATAGGCAAGTTAGCACAAATACTGAAGGAAAGCAGATAGCAGCAAATCTCTGCACACAATACTTAGTTCACAGAAGTAAATCACATGTACCATGTTCTTTCAAGTAGGTTTAAAGAGTTAGCTGCTATACCCCAGGATAGGCCTTCATATAGATTAAATGGTAGTTTTAGAGATAGGCAAGTTAGCAAAGAAACTGAAGGAAAGCAGCGAGCAGCAAAATCCCTGCACACAATGCTTAGTTCACAGAAGTAAATTACATGAGCCATGATCCTTCAAGTAGTTTTAAAAGTTAGATGCTATACCCCAGGTTATGCTTTCATATATAGAGAGTAAATGCTAGTTTTAGAGATAGGCAATTTAGCACAAAAACTGAAGGAATGGAGATAGCCACAAAATCTCTGCACAAAATGTTTAGTTCTCATAAGTAAAGCACATGTGTCATGCTCTTTCAAGTAGGTTTAAAGAGTTAGCTACTATACCCCAGGTTATGCTTTCATATATTGTAAAGGCTAGTTTTAGAAATAGGCAAGTTAGTACAAAAACTGAAGGAAAGCACGTAGCAGCAAAATCTCTGCATACAAAGCTTAGTTCACAGAAGTAAATCAAATGTGTCATGCTTTTACACGTAGGTTTAAACAGTTAGCTGCTATACCCCAGGTTATGCTTTCATATAGTGTAAAGGCTAGGTTTAGAGAAGGGCAAGTTAGCACAAATCTAACAGAAAGGAGATAACAGCAAAATCTCTGCACACAATGCTTTGTTCACTGAAGTAATGCACATGTGCCATGCTCTTTCAAGTAGGTTTAAAGAGGTAGCTGCTACAGCCCCAGGTTATGCCTGCATATAGAATAAAGGCTAGTTTTAGATAGAGGCAATTTAGCACAAAAGCTAAAGGAAAGCCGACAGCAGCAAAATCTCTGCACACCCTGCTTAGTTCACAGAAGTAAAGCAAAAATGCCATGCTGATTCAAGTAGGTTTAAAGAGTAAGCTGCTACAGCCCCAAATTACGCTTGCCTGTAGAATAAAGGATAGTTTTAGAGATAGGCCAAAAACACCAAAAGTGAAGGAGAGCAGATAGCAGCAAAGACTCTGCACACCGTGCTTACTTCACAGAAATAAAGCAAAAATGCCACGTTCATTCAAGTAGTTTTAAAGAGTAAGCTGCTAGAGCCCCAGGTTATGCTTGCATATAGAATAAAGGCTAGTTTTAGAGAGAGGCAATTTAGCACAAAAACTAAAGGAAAGCAGATAGCAGCAAAATCTCTGCACACCCTGCTTAGCTCACAGAAGTAAAGCAAAAATGCCATGCTCATTCAAGTAGGTTTAAAGAGGAAGCTGCTACAGCCCCAGAATATGCTTGCATATAGAATAAAGGCTAATTTTAGAGATAGGCCAAAAACACAGAAACTGAAAGAAAGCAGACAGCAGCAAAATCTCTGCACACCCTGCTTAGTTCACAGAAGTAAAGCACATGTGCCATGCTCATTCAAGTAGTTTTAAAGATTAAGCTGCTACAGTCCCAGGTTATGCTTCCTATAGAATCAACGCTAGTTTTAGAGATAGGCAAGTTCGCACAAAAACGGAAGGAAAGCAGGTAGCAGCAAAATCTCTGCACACCCTGCTTAGTTCAAAGAAGTAAAGCAAATGTGCCAAGCTCATTCAAGTAGCTTTAAAGATTAAGCTGCTACAGATCCAGATTATGCTTGCATATAGAATAAAGGCTGGTTTTAGAGATAGGCCAAAAACAAAAACTGAAGGAAAGCAGATAGCAGCAAAATCTCTGCACACCCTGCTTAGTTCACAGAAGTAGATCACAAGTGCCATGCTCTTTCATGGAGCTTTAAAGAGAAAGCTGCTACAGGCCCAGGTAATTCCTGTTTATAGAGAATGGGTTAGTTTCAGGGATAGGCCTACCAGGCACTAAAATTGAGTGAAAACAGATAGCAAGAAAATCTCTTCACATCTGGCTTAGTTCACAGAAATAAAGCGGACATGCCGTGGTCTTTCAGCTAGGTTTAAAGGGTTAGTTGCCACTGTCCAGGTCATACTTGGGAATAGAGATAGCCTTCCTTTCAGGGATAGACCAAGCTGGCACTGAAACTGAATGAAAGCAGATAGCAGGGAAATCTCTGCACACCTTGCTTTTTTTGCAGAAGTAAAGCAGATATACCACCATCATACACCTAGGAATTTAGAGCAAGCTGATATTGACTCAGGACTTGAGAGAGCCTTTGTCTCTGGAAACAGTTTTCTCTCTGTGTGAAAACAGCATTCTGTTTAAGTAGCAGTGTAAGTGTGGGAAAAGACATAGCTGTTTACCAAATGGACTAGTGTACCTAATGGACTAGTGTTTCAGCCCCAGCACTAAGTGGGAAGAGTGAGAAAATTGTGACTGTAGATAAGAGCCCAGAGAGAGCAGGCCAAAACCCATGTGGTATGAAATGAGAATGGTAAAACACATTCCATTTCACTGGGAAGGAGGATCCAGCAGAGGGCCTGATTGCTTGGAGGGGAAAACACATTGCTGTCAAGGAGTACTGCATTTCCTACAGAAAGTAAGTTCAATTCTTGCATCTCATTGTGGTATCTCAGCCACATATGCTTGCATATAGAATAAAGGCTACATTTAGAGATAGGCCAAAAACCCAAAAACTGAAGGAAAGGAGATAGCAGCAAAATTTCTGCACACCCTACTTAGTTCACAGAAGTATAGCACATTTGCCATGCTCATTCAATAGGTTTGAAGAGTAAGCTGCTAAAGCCCCAGATTATGCTTGCATATAGAATAAAGGCTAGTTTTAGAAATAGTCAAGTTAGCACAAAAACTGAAAGAAAGCAGATAGCAGCAAAATCTCTGCACACTCTGTTTAGTTCATGGAAGAAAAGCATATGTGCCATGCTCATTCAAATATCTTTAAAGAGGCCCCAGGTTATGCTTGTCTATAGAATAAAGGCTAGTTTTAGAGATACGCCAAAAACACAAAAGGAAAAGAGATAGCAGCATAATCTCTGCACATCCTGCTTCATTCACAGAAGTAAAGCCTAAGTGCGATGCTCATTCTAGTAACAATAAAAAGTTAGCTGCTACAGCCCCAGGTTATGCTTGCATATAGAATAAAGGCTAGATTTAGAGATAGGCAAGTTAGAACAAAAACTGAAGGAAAGCAGATTGCCGCAAAATCTCTGCACACCCTGCTAGGTTCACAGAAGTAAAGCACATGTGCCATGCTTATTCAAGTAGGTTTAAAGCATAAGCTGCTACAGACCCAGTTTATGCTTGCATATAGAATAAAGGCTACTTTTAGAGATAGGGAAGTTAGCACAAAAACTGAAGGAAAGCAGACAGCAGCAAAATCTCTGCACACCCTGCTTTGTTCTCAGAAGTAAAGCACTTGTGCCATGCTCATTCAAGTAGGTTTAA
This sequence comes from Dasypus novemcinctus, assembly GCF_030445035.2. NCBI lineage: Eukaryota > Metazoa > Chordata > Mammalia > Cingulata > Dasypodidae > Dasypus > Dasypus novemcinctus. The sequence goes on along the minus strand of NW_026688141.1, from coordinate 268,874 downwards.
AAAGTAAGCTGCTACAGCCCAACGTTATGCTTGCATATAAAATAAAGGCTAGTTTTACAAATAGGCCAAAAACACAATAACTGAAGAAAAGCTGATAGCAGCAAAATCTCTGCACACCCTGCTTAGTTCACAGAAGTAAAGCACATGTGCCATGCTCATTCAAGTAGGCTTAAAGAGTAACCTGCTACAGCCCAAGGTTATGCTTGCATATAGAATAAAGACTAGTTTTAGAGATAGGCCAAAAACACAAAAACTGAAGGAAAGCAGATAGCAGCAAAATCTCTGCACACCCTGACTTAGTTATCAGAAGTAAAGGAAATGTGCCATGCTAATTCAAGTTGTTTTAAAGAGTAAGCCGCCACAGCCCCAGGTTATGCTTGCATATAGAATAAAGGCTAGTTTTGGAGATAGGCAAGTTAGCACAAAAACTGAAGGAAAGCAGATAGCAGCAAAATCTCTGCACACCCTGACTTAGTTATCAGAAGTAAAGGAAATGTGCCATGCTAATTCAAGTTGTTTTAAAGAGTAAGCCGCCACAGCCCCAGGTTATGCTTGCATATAGAATAAAGGCTAGTTTTGGAGATAGGCAAGTTAGCACAAAAACTGAAGGAAAGCAGATAGCAGCAAAATCTCTGCACACCCTGCTTAGTTCACATAAGTAGAGCACAAGTGCCATGCTCTTTCATGTACCTTTACAGAGAAAGCTGCTACAGGCCCAGGTAATTCTTGCTTATAGAGAATGGGTTATTTTCAGGGATAGGCCTACCAGGCACCAAAATTGAGTGAAAGCAGATAGCAAGAAAATCTCTGCACATCTTACTTAGTTCACAGAAATAAAGCGGACATGCTGTGGTCTTTCAAGTAGGTTTAAAGGGTTAGTTGCTACTGTCCAGGTCATACTTGGGAATAGAGATAGCCTTCCTTTCAGGGATAGACCAAGCTGGCACTGAAACTGAATGAAAGCAGATAGCAGGAATATCTCTGCACACCTTGATTTCTTTGCAGAAGTAAAGCAGATGTGCCATCGTCATACACCTAGGAATTAAGAGCAAGCTGATATTGACTCAGGACTTGAGAGAGCCTTTGTCTCTGGAAACAGTTTTCTCTCTGTGTGAAAACAGCGTTCTGTTTAAGTAGCAGTGTAAGTTGGTAAAAACCTTAGCTGTTTAAATGTGTACCTAATGCACTAGTGTTTCAGCCCCAGCACTAAGTGGGAAGAGTGAGAAAATTGTGAGTGTAGATAAGAGCCCAGAGGGAGCAGGTCTAAAATCCCCTGTGGTATAGGATGAGAATGGTTAAACACATTACATTTCACTGGGAAGGAGGATCCAGCAGAAGGCTTGATTGCTTGGTGAAGAAAACGTTTTGCTGTCAAGGAGTACTGCATTTCCTATGAAGGGAATGTTCAATTCTTCCATCTCATTCTGGTATTTCAGCCATATATGCAGACATTGTGCCTGAGGAAAAAAGCTCATAGAGAGCAAAGAGGTGTGTTTCCTTCATAGTTCTTCAAGGTAAAACACAAGGAACTCGAGCCTAGAACTAAGTTTAAACAGTGGGCTAAGATTGAATTGCAGGTTCATGTTATGATAGGTTTATATAGGGTAGAGAGGTAAAGATTTGGAAAGGGGTATGCAAGTGGTTAAAGACAATCCTGGCACAAAAACTGAAGGAAAACAGATAGCAGGAAAATCTCTGCGCACCCTGCTTAGTTCACAGAAGTAAAGCCCATGCGCCTTGGTCATTCAAGTAGGTCTAAAGTATAAGTTGCTTCATCCCCAGGTCATTCTGCAATATAGAAAAAGGCAAGTTTTAGAGATAGGCAAAAGTAGCACAAAAACTGAAGGAAAGCAGATAGCAGGAAAATCTCTGCACACCCTGCTTAGTTAACAGAAGTAAAGCACATGTGCCATGCTCATTCAAGTAGGTTTAAAGAGTAAGCTGCTACAGGCCCAGGTCATTCTTGCATATAGAGAATGGGTTAGTTCCAGGGATAGGCCAAGCAGGCACTAAAAGTGAATGAAAGCAGATAGCAAGAAAATCTCTGCACATCTTGCTTATTTCCCAGAAGTAAAGCACATGCACCATGGTCATTCAAGTAGGTTTAAAGAGTAAGCTGCTACAGCTCCAGGTCATTCTGCAATATAGAGAAAGTGTTAGTTTTAGTGATAGGAAAGTTGGCACAAAAACTGAAGCAAAGCAGATAGCAGCAAAATCTCTGCACACGCTGCTTAGTACACAGAAGTAAAGCATATGTACCATGCTCATTCAAGTAGGTTTAAAGAGTAAGCTGCGACAGCCCCAAGTCATGCTTGCATAAGAATAAAGGTGAATTTTACTTTTCTTCTTCTGGGCATATGCCAGAAGTGAGAATGCTGATCCTATGGTAACTGTATGGTTATCTTCCTTAGGAACTGCAACACCATCCTCCACAGAGGCTGCTCCATTTCTACAATCCCACCAGCAGGTATGATGGTTACCTTTCCATCACATCCTCTCCAGTACTCGTAGTTTTCTGATTTATTTTCTATTTTTTAAATCATTGTACTTTGTTTTGGTTTTCTGTTTCTTGATAGTACAACACTAATAGGTATAAGATGGTATCTCACTGTACTCTTGATTAGCATTTCCCTAATAGCTAATGATGTAGAGCATCTTTTCATGTGCTTTTTAGCCATTTGTATGTATCTCCTCTTTGGAAAACTGTCTATTCAAATCTCTTGCCCATTTTTAAAAAACAGGTTGCCTTTTAATTATTTTTTTTTTGTTGTTGTTGTTGACACACATTACTTTTGAATGTGGATGAGGTTCCAGTATCATGCCTGGTTACTTTAGAGAGAAGGCATATTGCTGTCAATGAGACATGTTTACTGCATTCCTATTGAAAGTCTGTTAATTACGTCTCATTCTGGTATCTCAGTCATATATACACAAGTTGTGTAAGTGAGGAAAAGCCCATAGGTGGCAAAGAAGTGTGTGTACTGCATAGTTATGAAAAGTAAAGCACAAATTACTCGAGCATAGAACTAAGATTAAAGAATGAAGTAAGACTGATTTTGAGATCCTGTTATGCTAAGGTCAGGGATATGGATATGGATATGCTTAGGGGTATAGATTGGATTAGTGGTAGGGATAGGCTTAGCTGGCACTATAATTGAAACAAAGCACATAGCAGGAAATTCTCTGTATATGCTACTTAGTTCACAGAAGTAAGGCATATGTACCATCATCATAGAACTAAGATTAAAGAGTGAGCTAATATTGCCCCTGGACGTGGGTTAGGCTTAGTGTCTAGATCTTGTTTGGTTTCTTTCTAGGTGCAGATTAAGCTTCTGTTTAAGTGTCAGTGTAAGTAATAGAAAACCCTTAGTAGTTAACCAAATGTGTACCTAACTTAGTTCCTGAACCTAATGCCCAGTGATTTGCTCCTAGCACTAAGTTGGAAGAGTGAGTTCAATAGGATTGTCATTAAGAACCCACACAGAGCAGGCAAAAAACCATGTATTATGAAAAGGACCATGTGAAAACACATTATATTTCAATGGGGATGATGTTCAAGTATTGTGCCAGATTGCTTCAAAGAGAAAATGCATTGCTGTCAATGAGACATGTTTCTTGCATTCTTATTGAAGGTAAGTTAATCACTTACAACTCATTCTGGTACCTCAGTCATGCATATATATACACACACAAGCTGTATAAGTGTGGAAAAGCCCACACAAGGCAAAGAAGTCTGTGTGCTGAATTTTTCACAAAAGTAAAGCACAAGTTACTCAAGGATTGAACCAAGTTTAAAGAGTGAGCTAAGATTGACTATTGAGTTCATGTTATGATAGGCTTAGTTATGGGTTAGTGGCAGGGATATGGATGTGGATATGCTTAGGGATAGTGATAGGGTCAATTTTAGGGATAGGTTTAGCTGGCACTATAAGTGAAAGAAAGCACATAGCAGGGAAATCTCTGCATACTCTCCTTTGTTCAAAGAAGGAAAGCATATGTACCACTGTCATGCAACTAAGATAAAAGATCCAGCTAATATTGCCTCAGGACTTGGGTTGGGCTTAGCTTCCAGATCCTGTTGGGTTTCTCTCTAGGTGAAAAATCGTCTTCTGTTTAGGTGTTAGTGGAAGTGATAGAAAACCCTTAGCAGGGAAGTGGACTTGGCCCAGTGGATAGGGCATCTGTCCACTACACAGGAGGTCCACAGTTCAAACCCTGGACCTCCTTGACCCATGTGGAGCTGGCCCACATGCAGTGTTGATGTGTGCAAAAAGTGTCATGCCATGCAAGGGTGCCCCCACATAGGGGAGCCCCATGCACAAGAAGTGAACCCCATAAGGAGAGCCACCCAGCATGAAAGTTCAGCCTGCCCAGGAATGGCACTGCACACACTGAGAGCTGATGCAGCAAGATGATGCAACAACAACAAAAAAAGAGACACAAGATTCCCATTCTGCTGACAACAACAGAAGTGGACAAAAGAACATGCAGCAAATGGACACAGAGAACAGACAACTGGGGTTGTGGGGGAAGGGGAGAGAAATAAATTTAAAAAGTAAATCTTTAAAAAAAAAAACCTTAGCAGTTAACCAAATGTGTACCGTGCTTGGTTCCCGAAACTAATGCCCTTTTGATTCAGCCCTAGCATGAAATTTGAAGAGTGCATTCAGTAGGGTTGCAGTTAAGAGCCTACACATAGCAGGCAAAAAAACCCCATGTATTGTGGAAAGGACATTGTGAAAACACATTACATTTCAATGTGGACCAGGTTCAAGTACCATGCCAGATTGCTTCAAAGTGTAAACGCATTGCTGTCAATGAGACATGTTTACTGCATTCCTATTGAAAGTAAGTTCATTGCTTACAACTCGTTCTGGTATCTCAATCATATATACACAAGTTGCATAAGTGAGGAAAAGCCCTTAGACAGCAAAGAAATCTGTGTGCTGCATAGTTCTCAAAAGTAAAGCACAAGTTACTCAAGCTTAGAACTAAGATAAATGAGTGAGGTGAGATTGATTTTTGAGTTCGTGGTATGCTAGGCTTTGGTATTGGTTAGAGGCAGTGATATGGATATGGATATGTTTAGGGATAGAGCTAGGGTTAGTTTTAGAGATAGGCTTAGCTGGCACTATAAGTTTAAGAAAGCACATAGCAGGGAAATCTCTGCATATGCTGCTTAGTTCACAGAAGTAAGCATATGTACTGTTGTCATTTAACTAAGATTAAAGAGCCAGCTAATATTACCACAGGACTTGTGTTAGGATTAGGGGCCTGATCCTGTTAGGATTCTCTCTGATTAGATTTCTCTGCAGGTGAAGTATAGGTTTCTATTTAGGTGTCAGTGTAAGTGATAGAAAACCCTTGGCAGTTAACCAAAGGTGTACCTTGATTAGTTCCTGAAACTAATGCCCTTGTCATTCAGTCCTAGCACTAAGTTTGAAGAGTGAATTCAATAGGATTACAGTCAAGAGCCTATACATAGCAGGCAAAAAAAAACCCCATGTATTATGAAAAGGACAATGTGAAAACACATTACATTTCAATGTAGATGAATTTCAAGTATTCTGCCAGATTGCTTCAAAGAGAAAACACATTGCTGTCAATGAGACATGTTTACTCCATTCCTATTGAAAGTAAGTTAATCACTTATAACTCATTCTGGTATTTCAGCCATATATACACAAGTTGTGTAATTGAGGAAAAGCCCATAGACAGCAAAGTAGTGTGTGTACTGCATAGTTGTCAAAAGTAAAGCACAAGTTACTCGAGCATAGAACTAAGTTTAAAGAAATTGCTACGATTGGCTTTTGAGTTTGTGTTATGCTAGGCTTTTGTATGGGTTAGGGGCAGTGATATGGATATGGATATGTTTAGGGATAGAGATAGGGTTAGTTTTAGAGAAAGGCTTAACTGGCAGTATAAGTGAAAGAAAGCACATAACAGGGAAATCTCTCCACATGCTGCTTTACAGAAGTAAAGCATATGTACTATTCTCAAATAACTAAGATTAAAGGGCCAGCTAATATTGTCCCAGGATTTGGGTTAGGCTTAGGGTCCAGATTCGGTTAGGTTTCTCTCTAGATGAAGAATGGACTTCGTTTTAGGTGTCAGTGTGAGAGAAAATCCTTAGGAGTTAACCAAATGTGTACCATGCTTAGTTCCCAAAAGCAATGCCCTTGTGATTCAGTCCTAGAACTAAGTTTTAAGAGTGAGTTCAATAGAATTTTAGTTAAGATCCTACACCTAACAGGCAAAAAACACTGTGTATTACAAAAAGACAATGTGAAAACACATTACATTCAATGTGGATGATGTTCAAGTGTCATTCCAGATTACTTCAAAGAGAAAATGCATTGCTGTCAATGAGACATGTTTCCTGCATTCCTATTGAAAATAAATTAATTACTTACAACTCATTCTGGTATCTCAGTCATATATACACAAGTTTTGTAAGTGAGTAAATGCACATAGATGGCAAAGTAGTGTGAGTACTGCATGGTTCTCAAAAGTAAGTCGTAAGTAACTTGAGCATAGAACTAAGCTTAATGAGTGAGCTATCTTTGACTTTTATCGTTGACTTTTGAGCTCGTGTTATGCTCTGCTTAACACAGCACATATCTGTGCTTAACACAGATAGGGATATGAATATGTATATGCTTAGGGATAGTTTTATGGAGAGGGTTAGCTGGCACTGTAAGTGAAAGAAAGCACATAGCAGGCAAATCTGTGCATCTCCTGTTTAGTTCACAGAAGTAAAGCATTTGTACATTGTCATAGAACTAAGCTTAAAGTGTGAGATAATATTGACCACAAGGATTGTGTTAGGCTTAGGGTTTTTGTTCTGGTCAGGTTTCTCTCTATGTGAAGAATAGGCTTCTGTTTAAGTTTTAGTGTAAGTGATAGAAAGCCCTTATCTGTTAATGAAATGTGTACGTATCTTAGTTCACAAAACTAATGCACATGCTAGTTTGTCCTAGCACTAAATTTAAAGTGTGAGCTTTTTATGAGTGTAGTTAATAAGCCTACACATAGCTGGCAGTAAAACCCTTGTATTACAAACAGGACAATTTTATAACTCATTACTTTTTAATGTGGATGTGATGCAAGCTTCATGCTTCATTCCTTCTATTGGAAAACCTATTTATGTCAATTAAACATGTTTCTTGCATTCCTATTGAAAGTAAGTTAATTTCTTACATCTCATTGTGGTAACTCAGTCTTATATGCACAAGTTGTGTGAGAAAAAGTACATAGAAGGTATAGAATTGTGTGTAGTACATAGTTATCAAAACAAAAGTACAAGTGACTCGAGCATAGAACTAAATTTATAGAGTGAGCTTATATTGATGTTTTGGTTAGTGCTTTGTTAGGGTTAGATTTTAGGTTAGGGATAAGGATAGTGTTAGGGTTATAGTTAGGGTTAGTGTTAGGGTATGCTTACCATTCAGTATAAGTAAAAGAAAGTACATAACTGGCAATGAAGTGTCTATGCTGCTTAATTCACAATAGTAAAGTATATGTACCTGTGTATAGAACTAAGTATAAGAGTGAGCTAATAAGACTATTGGGTTAATGTTATGTTAGGTTTAGACCTAGGGTTAGGGGCAGCATTAGGGATAGGGTTAGAGCTAGGTTTAGTTTTAAGGATAGCCTTGGCTTTCACTGTAAGTGAAAGAAAGCACATACAAGGTAAATAAGTGTATATGTTGCTTACTCCACAGTAGTAAATCACATGTACCTTTGTCTTAGAACTAAGTACAAAGAGAGTTCTAATATTGACTACAAGGATTGGGTTAGGCTTAGGGTTAGAAATCCAGTTAGGTTTCTCTCTAAGTGAAGAATAGGCCTCAGTTTAGATTTTAGTGAAAATGACAGAAAGCCCTTAGCAGTTAATGCAATGTGTACATTGCTTCATTTGCAAAACTAATGCCCATGCTACTATGTCCTAGGTCTAAGTTTAAAGAGTGAGCTCATTATGAGTATAGTTAAGAGCCTACACATAGCAGGCAATAAAACCTGTGTATAATGAAAAGGACAATGTTAAAACACATTACTTTTGAATGTGGATGAGATGCAAGCATTGTGCCTCATTGCCTAAGAGATAACCCATTGCTGTCAATGAGACATGTTTCCTACATCCATATTGAAGTAAGGAAATTTTGTACATCATTGTGGTAGCTCAGACATATATACACAAGTTGTGTAAGTGAGAAAAAGCACATAGATGGCAAAGAAGTGTATAGTTCTCAAAAGTAATGCACAATTGACTCAAGCATAGAACTAAGTTTAAATAGTGAGCTAATATTGACTTTTGGGTTAGTGTTATGTTAGGGTTAGACTTCAGGTTAGGGACAGGGTTAAGGATAGGGCTAGGGTTTGGGTTAGAGTTAGGGTTAGTAGTAAGGATATTCTTACCTTTCACTATGAGTCAAAGAAAGCACATAGAGGGCAACAAAGTGTATATGTTGCTTAGTTCACAATAGTAAAGCCTATGTAACTCTGTCATCGAACTAAGTTTAAACTAAGCTAATATAGACAGTTGGGTTAATGTTATGTTAGGGTTAGAAATAGGATTAGGGAGGGTTAGGGATTGGTATAGGGTTAGGGTGAGAGCTAGGGTTAGTTTTGGGGATAGGCTTAGTTTTCACTGTATGTGAAGGAAAGCACATAGCATGCAAATAACTGTATATACCTCCTTGTTAACAGTAGTAAAGCATATGTACCATTGTCATAGAACTAAGCTTAAAGAGTGACATTATATTGGCCACATGGATTGGGTTAGGCTCAGGCTTGAGGTCTGGTTCATTTTCTCTCTATGTGAAGCATAGGCTTCTGTTTAGGTTTTCCTCTAAGTGATAGAAAGCCCTTAGCATTTTATCAAATTTGTACATTGCTTAGTTCATAAAACTCGTGCACATGCTATTCTGTCCTAGCACTAATTTGAAAGAGTGAGTTCATTATGAGTGTAAGTAAGAGTCTAAACATAGCAGGCAAATAAAACCCGTGTATTATGAAAAGGATAACATTAAAACACATTACTTTTGAATCATGGACAAGATGCAAGCATGGTACTTCATTGCTTCTAAGAGAAGACACTCTGCTGTAAATAAGGTATGTTTCCTGCATTCCTATGGACAGTAAATTGATTACTTATGTCTCACTGTGGTAGTTCAGTCATATATACACAAGTTGTGTAAGTGAGGAAAAGCACATAGATAGCAAAGAAGTGTGCATCCTGCATACTTCTCAAAAGTAAAGCCCAAGTTACTCGAGCATAGAACTAAGTTTAAAGAGTGAGCTAATATTGACTTTTGGGTTAGTGTTATGTTAGGGTTAGACTTCAGGTTAGGGACAGTATTAAGGATGGGATAGGGTTTGGGTTAGAGTTAGGGTTAATTTTAAGGATAGGCTTAGCTTTCAGTAATTGAAAAAAATGCACAAAGCCAGCCATGAAGTGTATATGCTACTTAGTTCACAATAGTAAAGCATATGTATCTTTGTCATAGAACTAAGTTTAATGAGTGAGCTAATATTGTCCTTTCAATTAATGTTATGTTAAGGTTAGACTTAGGGTTAGGGATAGGGTCAGTATAGGGATAGAGTTAGGGTGAGAGTGAGGTTTAGTGTTAGGTATAGGTTTAGCTTTCACTAAGTGAGAAAACACAAAGCAGACAACGAAGTGTATATGCTGCTTAGTTCACAATAGTAAAGCATGTTTAAAGAGTGAGCTAATATAGACTTTTGGGTTAGTGTTTTGTTATGGTTAAACTTAGGGCTAGGGACAGGTTTAGGGATAGGGATAGGGTTAATGTTAGGTTTAGGGTTAGAGTTAGGGTTAGTGTTAGGGATCAGCTTAGATTTCACTGTAAATGAAAGGAAGCACATAGCAGTGAAATAAATGTATATACTGTTTAGTTCACAGTAGTAAAGCATAGAACTCTGTTTAAAGAGTGAGCTAATATACACTTTTGGGTTAGTGTTATGTTAGGGTTAGACAGGGTGAGGGATAGTGTTAGGGATAAGAATAGCATTAGGGTGAGAGGGTTAGTGTTAGGGATAGGATTAACTTTCACTAAGTGAAAAAATGCACACAGCAGGCAATGAAGTATATATGCTGCTTGATTCACAATAGTAAAGCCTATGTACCTTTGTAATAGAACTAAATTTAAAGAATGAGCTAATATTGGCCACAGGTATTGGGTTAGGCTTAGGGTTAGAGTTCTATTTAGTTTTCACTGTAAGTGAAGAATAGGGTTCTGTTTAGGTGTTGGTGTAAGTGATAGCACTGAACAGTTAATCAAACGTGTGCCCTTCTTAGTTCACAAAATGAATCCACATGCTATTCTGTTCCAGCACTAAGTTTAAAGAGTGAGTTCAATATGAGTGTAGTTAAGAGCCTACACATAGCAGACAAAAAGACTGTGTATTGTAAAATGGACAATGTTAAAACACATTACTTTTGAATGTGGATGAGATGCAAGCATTGTGCCTCATTGATTCTAAGAGATAACCCATTGCTGTCAGTGAGATATGTTTACTGCAACCATACAGAATAAGTTAACTTTTTACATGTCATTGTAGTAGCTCAGGCATATATACACATGTTGTGTAAGTGAATAAAAGCACATAGATGGCAAAGAAGTGTGTGTACTGCATAGTACACATGTTATTCAAGCACAGAACTAAGTTTAAAGAGTGAGCTAATATAGACTTTTGGTTAGTGCTTAGGATTTGGGACAGGGTTAGGGATAAAGATAGGCTTAAGGTGAGTGTCAGGGTTAGTGTTAGGGATAGGCTTAGCTTTCACTGTAAGTGAAAGAAAGCATATAGCAGGCAACAAAGTGTATATGCTGCTTAGTTCAGAATAGTAAAGCATATGTACCTTTGTCATAGACCTAAGCTTAAAGACTTAGCAAATATTGAACACAGGGATTAGGTTAGGCTTAGGGTTAGAGATCTGCTCAGGTTTCTCTCTAAGTGAAGAATAGTGTTCTGTTTAGGTTTTAGTGTAAGTGATAGAAAGCACTTAGCAGTTAGTCAATTGTGTACCTTGCTTAGTTCGAAAAACTAATGCACATGCTATTCTGTCCTAACTTAATAATTAGAAATAAAAAGAGAAAGAAAGAATGTAGACACTGAGGAAGAAATGGAAGAAATTGCTTTGTCACTGTACATACACAGCATGAAAGGCAAAATGTCAAAACAAATCTTTTTCATTTTTTGATACCCCAATTTATTTTTACTTTATTTATTTTCCTAAATTAGTATGTATTCTATATCTAACCTTTAAACCCATCTCTATATTCCATTTTACTATTAATGGAAACTGGCAATATATTAGGCTTCATTTTTAGGAAGTTTTGGACCACAGAGAGGTTCATCTATGGCAGGGGAGGAACACTGGTGTGGAGTGTTATTGATAGAGGGCACATGGTTGGGAGTGAGTTCTTCAGGGCATGTTTACAGGGTACATAAGTGTTTGGATATTTTCATAGTGGTTAGAGTTAAAAATGTAAACTGAGGGAGTGCTGAGTTCCTAGTCAGGGGAGCTGTATCACATTCCCCAATTGAACAGGAATAATCCCCCAAGTGCAATGGCAAAGACTAATAAAGAATGATGGTCCAATAATGAGCCCTTGATACTGATGACTATGCTTATGAGCCTGTGCACCTGAAATATGAACATGGCCTAGAGCTGCAGGGTGCCTAAGAGTTACCTCCCAAGAGCCTCCATGTTGCTTCAATGTGGCCACTCTCTAAGTCAAACTCGACATGTAAATGTATTACCTTCCCCCCAGCATGGGACATGACTCCTGAGAATGAGCCTCCCTGGCATTGAGGAACTACTACCAAGTATCAGCTGATGATGCAACTAGAAAAAGACCTTGAATAAAAGGGTCAACTCAGACCAGCAGAATATCTCAGCCTACATGAAATATCAGGTGTTAAAAACTGCTTTTTGACCTTGAATAAAAGGGAGAAATGGAAAGGACAAATGAGTTTACATGGTTATAAGTCTCCAAAAAAGAGTTGGGGGAAACGGACTTTGGCCCAGTGGTTAGGGCGTCCGTCTACCATATGGGAGGTCCGCGGTTCAAACCCCGGGCCTCCTTGACCCGTGTGGAGCTGGCCATGCGCAGTGCTGATGCGCACGAGTGCCGTGCCACGCAAGGGTGTCCCCCGCGTAGGGGAGCCCCACGCGCAAGGAGTGCGCCTGTGAGGAAAGCCGCCCAGCGTGAAAAGAAAGAGCAGCCTGCCCAGGAATGGCGCCGCCCACACTTCCTGTGCCACTGACGACAACAGAAGTGGACAAAGAAACAAAAGCAGACAAAGAAACAAGACGCAACAAATAGACACCAAGAACAGACAACCAGGGGTGGGGGAAAAAAAAAAAAAAGAGTTGGGAGGTCATCAGAGGGGTCATGCTTATGCACACCTCAGTAGGATCCCTGAGACAGACAAAGTAGATACAACCCCAGGTACTCATTCTCCTGAGGACTACAGAGACCCACAGGTTCTATGGTCATGACAGATGGCTCTGGAGTTCAGTGCCATGTCAGTTGGCCCTACTTTGGAGTTTGTGTTCCTGAATGTGATGGAGTTTGACTCAAATGTGACCTTTCTACACATGCCTCTTCTGTTACTTTTACCAGACATGTGGTTGGCATTGGGGTTAGTGTATACTCAGGAAACCTGAATCTCTGGACTGTCCATGTGACAACCTGACCCTGAGCTTCAAAAGACTTGCAACTCCTACCCTCTGGTTTATTAGACTTACCCCAGCCAGCTAACAGGGAGGCAAAGAAGGTTAACCATGGCACCAGGGAGCCAAGAATGCCTACAATTGCAAGCAGGAGAATTGCACCCATCATCCATGTGGAATCTAAGTCCTTTTCTATATAAAGGTGGAGTGGACCTAACCATCTCAGGGTCCACAGGATGGAGGCATAGAGTATGGATTAGAGTGCACTTACTGATATTCTACTATGGAACTATTGTGATTAGTAATGGAAGAAATTGTAGCACTGATAAGGAGAAAGTGGTCATGGTAGCTGCTGAGGGTAGAGAGAGTGAAGAAGAGATGTGATGTGGGGTCATTTTTGGGACTTGGAGTTGTCCTAAATGATATTGCAGGGACAGATGTTGGACATTATATATCCTGCCATATCCCACTGAAGATATTGTGGGAGAGTGTAAACTACAATGTAAACTCTTATACATGAGGTGCAGCAGTGCTTCAAAATGAATTCACCAAATGAAATGAATGTGCCACAATGATGAAAGATGTCACTGATGTGGGAGGGGGTGTGGGGTGTGGGACATATGGGAATCTCTTCTTTTTTGTAATTTAACATTTTTGTGATCTGTGTATCTTCAAAAAGTACAATTAAACATTTAAATTTGGGGAGCGTATGGGCCATGATGTGGACCATTGACCATGAGGTGCCGAGGTGCCCAGAGATGTACTTACCAAATGCAATGGATGTGTCATTATGATGGGAATGAGTGTTGCTGTGGGGGGAGTGGTGGGGTGGGGGTGGTGGGGTTGAATGTGTCCTCATATATATATTTTTTAATGTAATATTTTTACAAAATCAATTAAAAAATAAAAAAATAAAAAAATAAAAACTCAAAAATGAAAAATAAAAATAGCTACAGTTCTGAAAGTAAGAGCAAAAAGCCACCGCTAGGTGGTGCTGTTGGATAGGAATTCTTCCATTCTGAAATTTCCTGGAGGAGCATGGAATTGGCTTTTTAACGTAGGAAGAGGGACTGGGACTCTTCAAGAAAGGGGCTGTGGGGGCTCTGTAGGGTGGCTGCCTGAGCCTTTTTTGTGAATGTTGTGAGACCCTCTCTTGTGCAGATAGGTTACGTGGACACACCATTGCTGGTGGTCCAGACTGCCAGGGAACTGCATCATGTCCCTCTTTTTAAGTAAAACCTGGCCTGGTGAATTGTTTGCCTGATGGCATCTGTCTTGGCTACCTGTCAGTTCTGGAGAGGCATCTCTCCTTACTTTTGTGTGTAAATACAAGAGGGGCTCAGAGAGTTTCATGTTAAATAACAAGTACCTCCCATTCTCTGCCTTTTTTTTTCTGTGATGTGATGAGACATTCAGATCCATTATTATTTATTTTTTAAATTTATTTTATTTATTTATCTTCCCTTCCCCCCGACCCCAGTTGTCTGTTCTCTGTGTCCATTTGATGCGTGTTCTTCTTTTTGTCTGCTTCTGTTGTCAGCGGCATGGGATCTGTGTTTCTTTTTGTTGCATCACCTTGCTGCATCAGCTCTCCATGTGTGTGGCACCATTCTTGGGCAGGCTGTACTTTCTTTCACTCTGGGCAGCTCTCCTTACATGGCCCACTCCTTGTGCGTGAGGCTCCCCTACGTGGGGGGCACCCCTGTGTGACACGGCACTCCTTGTGTGCATCAGCACTGCGCATGGGCCAGCTCCACATGGGTAAAGGAGGCCCGGGGTTTGAACCACAGACCTCCCATGTGGTAGATGAATGCCCTATCCACTGGGCCAAGTCTGCTTCCCCAGACCCATTATTATTTGTACTAAAGTGTCTGGCTTTTCTCCTGTGCCCATCCATTATTTTCACTGATTAATGACCTTCTGTATAATTTCCAGTTCTTGGTGACCAAAACCAAAGCTGCTGAAATATTTGGGGACAGGATTTTTGTGGAAATAATTTATGTTCACTTGAATAAATATGTACAAGTGGGGTTACAGGACCATTTGTTAAGTGTATGATTTACAGGGTATGAGGCTTCCATTAGCTTCAAACTAGTTGTATTGTTTCATTTTGCATTGTCCTGGGTAATAAATTTGAATTACTAAAAAAAAAAACTAAACTAAACACACGTTGCTCAGTCATAGGACTAATTGTAATCAATTATTCCTATTGATTGTAGTAAAAATATACCCCATAGCAGGCAATTCAGCATGTATATTGTCAAGATTTCAAAGCTAAACACTTTAGATTCTTTCCAGTCACCAACTGAGTAGGCACAACCTCAGGTACTGGCATTACTGAGGGCTACAGAGACACACAAGTTCTACAGTCATGGCAGATGGTTCTGCAGTTCAGGGCCCTCCCAATGGCTCCTACTCTGGAATTTGTGCTCCTAGGGGATATGGAGACCTAGATGAGACCTTTCTGCACTAGTCTCTTCTGTCACTTTACTGAACCTGCTGTTTCCACTGGGGTTGGTGTATATCTAGGAGACTTTAATCTCTGGACTGGCCACATGCCATCTAGACCCTTAGCCTCAACAGATTTGCAACTCCTAATCTCTGGTTCATTGGACTTACCAAGGTCTGCTAATAGGGTGGCAAAATTTATCCACCACCACATCAGAGTCGAGAGTGTCTGCATCTTCTGGTAGATGAATCACATCCATCAGCCTTATGGGATCTAAGTTACCTCTTGATTTAGAGGTAGAGTGGACATCACAATCCCTGTGTCATCAGGATGGAGGAATAAAATATATATTAGCATGGACTTACTATTATTCTACTGCAGTACTATTGTGACTCTAGCAATCAAGAAATTGTATCAGTGATGTGGAGACAACAGTCACAGGATTTGCTGTGTGCAGGAGAGGGACAAAAAGCTGTGATGTGGGGTCATTTTTGGGACTTGGAGGTGTCCTGAATGATATTGCAGAGACAGATGCAGGACATTATATATCCTGCCATAACCATCTGTGTTGTGTAGCAGAGTTCCAAAATATATTCACCCAATGCATTGAATATGCCACAATGATGAAAGATGTTGTTGATGTTGGAGGATTTGGGGTGTTGGGTTTGGGGTTATAGAGGAGCCTCATACTATTTAATGTAACATTTTTTTGTGATCTACATATCCTTAAAAGTAAAGAATGAATTTCACTACTGATGGCTCCTGGAGACACACAGATTCTATGGTCATGTCATATGGTTCTGGATTCAGGCCCTTCCAATGGGCCCTTTGGAATTTCTGTTCCTGTGTGTGATGGAGTTGGACTCAGATATGACCTTTCTACACATGCCTCTTCTGCAACTTTTACTGAATCTGAGGTTGGTGCTGGAGTTGCTGTATACTCAGGAGACATGAATCTCTACACTGGCCAAATGGTTCCTGGGTTCTGAGCCTCAGCAGAGTTTCAACTCCTAATCTCTGGTTTGTTGAACTTACCCAGGTCAGTTAACAGGGAAGTGAAGATTGTCAAACACCATACCCTGCAGTCAAGAATGCTGTATTGGGGTTTAAGATATATTTAGGGGATTGAATCTTTTTACTGACAATATGATAGCCAGGCCCTGAGCCTCAACAGACTCCAGCTCCTACAATCTGATTTATTGGACTCATCTCACTCAGCTAAGATGGAGTTGAAGAAGGACAACCACCACACCATGGAGCCTAGAGTGCCTACAGCTGAAAGCAGGAGGATTGCATCCAGTAACCATGTGGAATCTGAGCCTCCTCTTGACATAGAGGTGCAACGGACACAACCAATCCAATGTCCACAGAGAAAAGGTGGCATTGGAGTGGGAAAATTGGACATGGTGGCTGATGGGTATGGGGAATGGCAGGAAGAGATGAGATGTGGAGGCGCCTTTGGGACTTGGAGTTGCCCTGGATGGTGCTTCAGGGGCAATCACCGGACATTGTAAATCCTCCCAGGGCTCATTGGATGGAATGGGGGAGAGTGTGGGCCATGATGTGGACCAATGACCATGAGGTGCAGAGATACCCAGAGATATACTTACCAAATGCAATGGATGTGTCATGATGATGGGAGTGAGTGTTGCGGGGGGGGAGGGGTGCAGTGGGGGTGGTGGGGTTGAATGGGACCTCATATTTTTTTAATGTAATATTTTTACAAAATCAATAAAATAAATAAATAAATAAATAATAAAAATAATGGGATGTTATATACAACAAGCAAAACTTAGATAAATAGGGTAGAAGCCTGTAGTAGAGAAATTTGGGGGAATCAGGGAGAGAAAAAAAGAAATTTACTGAAAGTAAGATAAGCAACAATTTAAAAGTTTCAGGATATAAAAATCACATTTAAAATAAAAGAAAAATGTATAGTAGATACTCCACTGGTCCCTTTGTAATAAAATATTACCTCAAATAACAGGACTCCTGAGGGCTTTGGAGACATCCAGGCAGCTTAGGAGTTTGGCACCTGCCAGTTGGCCCTACTTTGGAATTTACGTTCCCCAGTAAGATAGAGTTGGACTCAGTTGTGTTTTCCCTGCATGTGGCTGTGCCTCTATTTGAACCTAGAGTTAGTACTAGAGTTGATAGGTTTATGTTCGAGAGACTTAAATCTTTGGCCTGTCCATGTACCAGTTGGGCCCTGAATCTCAATAGATTGCAACACCCCCTCTCCAGTTCATTGGACTCACCCAGGACAACTAACAAGGAGATGACTGACAACAACCATCTCAAGGAACAGAAAGAGTCTGTAACTGCAAGCAAGAGAGTTCCATTCATCTGCCCCATGGGGCCTAAGCTGTCTCTCAATTACCATCACAGAATCCTCAGGTTTGGGGAATGGATGATGGACTAAAATAGACTGACAGTTGTTCAACTGTAGACTTGGTGTGATCCTAGCAATGGAAGAATTTTTATCATGGATGTGGAGGCAATGACCACTGAAGGTTCTGAGGGGAAGGAGAGGGAAAAATAAGTGTAATTTGGGGGTGTTTTTGGGACTTGGGAATTATCGTGAATGACATTTCAATAACAGATACAGGCCAGTATATATCATGTAATAACTTGCAAAAATGTGTGGGAAAGAGTGTAAACTACAATGTAAACTATAATCATCAATTTGTGGTGATGCTCCAAGATGTGTTCATCAGTTGTGACAAATGTACCCCACTAATGAAGGGTGTTGTTAATGTGGGAAAATATGGGAGGGTTAGGAATGGGGCATATGGGAATCCCCTATATTTTTTGTGTAACATTTATGTAATTTAAGTTTCTTTTTAAAAGTTAAAAATGCATATTTAAAAAACCTTATAGACATAAAAAAAAAGAATGCTTACAGTTGCAAGTAGGAGAATTGCATCCAAACACCATGTGGGATATAAGCCTACTCTCAATTTAGAGGTGATGGGGACATCAACATCCCAGGGTCCACAGAATGGAGGAATAAAATATGTATTAGAATGGACTCACTGGTATTCTACTATAGAACGATTGTGTCTAGCAATGTAAGATATTGTAGCATTGAGGTGGAGAAAGTGACCACTGTAGTTGCTGAGGGCATGTAGAGGGAAAAAGTGATGTGATGTGGAGGAATTTTCATGACTTAGAGTTGTCCTAAATGCTATTGCAGGGACAGATGTTGGACTTTATATATCTTGCCATAAGTCTTTGAAAGTATTGTGGGAGAGTGTAAAGTACAATGTAAATCATTATCCATGAAGTTTAACTGTGCTCAAAAATGTATTCACCAATCCAATGAATGTGCCACAATTATGAAAGAGGTTGTTGAGTGGGAAGAATAGGGGGTGGGGTATATGTGAACCTCTTGTATTTTTAATGTAACATTTTTTGTGATCTATGTATCTTCAAAAAATACAATAAAATTTTTAATTAAAAAGCAAAAATAAAAAAATAAAAATAAACAACTACAGCTCTGAAAATGAGAACAAAAAGTCACCACTAGGTGATGCTGTTGGATAAGAATTCTTCCATACTCAAATTCCTGGAGGAGCAGGGAATGGCTTTTGATGTTGGAGTTGGGGCAGGGACCTTTCAGGTATGTGGCTTTGTAGGGCTCCTGTAGGGTGACTGCCTGGGCCTTACTTGTGGCTGTTGTGAGATCCTCTCTCCTGCTGATAGGTAACCTGGACAAAGCATTGCTGGTAGTAGGGTCTTAGTTGAGTCAGGGTGCCAGGGAATTAAGAGTGCTTTCTGGGTAAAAAAATTCTAGGGCTGTGTCAAAGGGACCTAGGGCTGGAGATGCACTCCAGATCTCTTCTCTGGCATTGCTCAAAGAAGTGCTCTGTCCATTGCATCATCTTCATCTTCCTAAGTAAAACCTAGCCTTATGAATTCTTTGCCTAATGGCATACGCCTTGGCTACCTGTCAACTCTGGAGAGGCCTCCCTCCCTACTTTTTTGTTTAAGTAGATTAGGGGCTCAAAGACTTTCATTTTAATAATCAATTACCTCCCTTTCTCTGTCTTTTTATTCTGTGATGACATAGGCCACTCAGACTCCATATTATTTGTTTTAATGCATCAGCCTTTTCTCCTTTTTCCACTCATTTTTTTCACCTGTTAATGACCTTTTTTATTTTTTTTTCCAGTTTTTGGTGTCAAAACCCAAAGCTGCTTAAACATTTGAGGCAAGATTATTTGTGGGAATAATTTCTGTTCACTTGAGTAAATATGTACAAGTGGGGTTACAGGACCATTTGTTAAGCATGGGATTTACAAGACATGAAACTGCCATTATCTTCTAAACCGGTTGTATTTTGTTGTCCTGCATTGTCATAAGTAATAAATTTGAATGACTAAAAGAAACAAAACTAAACTAAACACATGTTTCTCAGTCATAGGACTAACTGGAATCATTTAATTCCTATTGGCTGTAGTGAAAAGCTACCCCATAACGGGCAATTCAACATGTATATTGTCAAGATTTCAAAACTAAACACTTTAGATTCTTTCCAATCACCAGGTGAGTAGATACAACTCCAGGTACTGGTGCTCCTGAGGGCTACAGAGACACACAGGTTCTATAGTCATGGCAGATGACTCTGGAGTTCAGGGACTTGCCAGTGGGCCCTACTCTGGAATTGGTCTCCTGAGTGTGATGAAGTTGGACTTAGATGTGACCTTTCTGCACATTCCTCTTCTGTCACTTTTACTAACCTGTGGTTGGTGCTGGGATTGCTGTATACCAAGGAGACTAATCTTTGGACTGACCATGTGCCATCTGAGCCCTTAGCCTCAGCAAACTTGCAACACTAAAATCTGGTTCATTGGACTTACTGAGTGCTGCTAATAGAGAGGTTAAGATATTCCACCACAACACCAGGGAGACGGGAATGTCTACAACTTCTGGTAGATGAATCACACCCATTAAACATTTGGGATCTAAGCCCCCTCTTGAGTTAGAGGTGGAGTGGACATCACAATCCCTGTGTCTTCAGGATGGAGGAATAAAATATATATTAGTGTGGACTTACTGTTATTCTACTATAGTATTATTGTGACTCTAGCAACCAAGAAATTGTATCATTGATGTGGAGACAGCAGTCACAGGATTTGCTGAGGGCAAGAGAGAGAAAAAGAGATGTGATGTGGGGAAATTTTTGGGACTTGGGGTTGTCCTGAATGATATTACAGGGACAGATGCAGGACCTTATATATTCTGCCATAACCCATGAATGTACTGGGGGTGAGTGTAACCTACAATGTAGACTATAATCTGTGTGGTGTAGCAGATCTCCAAAATATGTCCACCGAATGCACTGAATGTGCCACAATGTTGAAAGAGGTTGTTGATGTGGGATGAGTGGGCTCATGGAGTGTGGTGTATAAGGCATTCTTGTATTTTTTAGAGTATCACTTATTGTGATCTATGTATCTTTAAAATAAGAGACAATTAACTTGTTCTCCCAAGGGCTATGGAGACACACAGGTTCTATGGTCATGGCTGATGGTTCTGGAGTTCAGTTTCTGTCAGTGGGTCCTACTTTGGAATTTGTGTCCCTGAGTGTAATGGAGTCAGGCTCAGGTGTGACCTCTCTACACATGTGTCTTCTGTCACTTTTACTGAACCTGTGATTGGTTCTGGGTTTGCTATATACTCAGGAGACATGAATCTCTAGACTGAATCTCTAGACCAACTGGGCCCTGAGCCTCAGCAGAGGTGCAAGTCCTACTCTCCATTTCACTGGACTTACCCAGGTCAGCTAACAGGGAGGGGAAGATGGTCAGCACCACACTAGGGACCCAAGAGTGTGTACAACTGCAAGCAGGAGAATCACATCAAAACACCATGTGGGATCTAAGCCCCCTTTCAAAATAGAGTTGGATTGGACATCGTTGTCCCAGGGTCCACAGCATGGAAGAATATAATATGGATAGAATGGACATATTGGTATTCTACTATAGAAGTATTGTGTTTAGTAATGGAAGAAATTGTAGCATTGACATGGAGAAAGTGGCTATGGTAGTTGCTGAAGGCAAGTAGAGGGAAGAAGTGATGTGACATGGGGAATTTTCAGGACTTGGAGTTTCCTAAATGATCTTGCAGGGACAGATGTTGGACATATCATATCCTGCCATAACCCACTGAATGTACTGTGGGGGAATGCAAACTACAATGTAAACTATTATCCATGTGGTACAGCAGTGCTCCAAAAAGTGTCAACAATTGCAATGAATGTGCCACAATGATGAAAGAGGTTGTTGATGTGGCAGGAGAGGGCATGGAGTGTAGGGTATATGGGAGCCTCTTCCATTTTTTAATTTAACGTTTTTTGTGATCTATGTATCTTCAAAAAGTACAAAACTAAAGCACATGTTGCTCTTTCAGAGCACTAATTGTAAACCAGTTTGTTCATATTGATTGTAGTGAATAGCCATGCCATAGCAGGCAATTAGCATGCATATTGTCAGGATTTCAGAACTAAAACATACAGGGCAGTGGACTTGGCCCAGTGGTTAGGGCATCTGTCTACCACATGGGAGGTCCACGGTTCAAACCCCAGGCCTCCTTGACCTGCATGGAGCTGGTACATGTGCAGTGCTGGTGTGCACAAGGAATGTCTTGCCATGCAGGGGTGTCCCCACATAGGAGAGTCCCACATGCAAGGAGTGCACCCCATAAGGAGAGCCACCCATTGCGAAAGAAAGTGCAGCTTACCCAGGAATGGTGCCGCACACATGGAGAGCTGACACAACAAGATGACACAACAAAAAGAAACACAGATTTCTGTGCCACTGGACAAAGAAGATGCAGCAAACAGACACAGAGAACAGACAACTGGAGTGGGGGGGGAGGGGAGAGATAAAAAATAAACTAAAACATATAAGCTTTTGGCTGAGCACCAGCTGAAAAAATGGTGGTCCCATTGCCTTAAGAGAAAGTCCATTGCAGTCAATTAATCATGTGTGCATCCTTTTTACCAGCTATAGGACTGGCTTAAGGTGGTTTCCTTTGTTCCTGCTTAACTTTGGACTGGGAGACTGAGGCAGTAGTCTGCTGGGTTACATTAATTAATATTTTCTTCCTCCCTGCTTTTCAGTATCTTTATGTGAAAACTAAACTGATCCCTGTCTCTTACACAGTGTCACTCAATGGCAATCCCAGGGTTCACTGGTGGATGAGCCTCCAGAAATGTTTTAAAGTCCCACTCCATTGACCTGGACAAGATATAGCTTAGGAGAGAGGCCCATGGAGGTCTTTCCTGGCACCAAGCCCTGAGAGATTTGAAGCCAGGAAAGTGTTGGATTACTCTATGTTCTTGGCTATGAATTTAATAACTTGCAGTTTAGTTTATGCAGTAAAAAGAATTTATTGGAAAATGGGGGAAAGGAACAGAACTTGCTGAGAAATGGAAGAGAAGGATGGAAATATACACTGTGATTTATTACAGGCTCCTCTAGGCAGACAGAGAGGGCTTTGGCTTTTGTGGTCACCCTTTAATCTATTAATTATTCTTTCCCTTGTTAATGGTAAGGGGAGGGTTCCAGCTATTATTGGTTACCCCTCCAATGGGGTATCCAGTTTTCCTTAGGGAAATGGCATAAGCACTTAGCAGGCAGGAAGCTTTTGCTGGTGTGTCTCCTGATCAGTAGCTGTGACCGCTAGAATCTAGTTGTGTTAGTGACCTTTCTGAGGAAAAAAAAAACGTGCAAAGAGCTGCAATTGTCTTAGGGGATTGTGAGTTCAGGAGGGGTGAGCATTAGCGCTCAGTAGCCATGGGGCCTACTGGCTACAAGGGCCTACAGGGAGTGACAACAAAATGCTACCATGCTGCTCTTCTACCCGAGTGGAGCTGCCATGACTTCCTTGCAATACCTGTCCTACCTCCTCAGGGCAGCGCTTCTGACTGAGCTCCACAGGGGAGAGGGAGGGAGGGAGAGGGAGGGCGTACATACATGTATGCACAGGTGTGGCAGCTGCAGGGGAAAAAGGGAGTTTGAAGGGAGGCAGGCAACGGCGCGCTGAGGCCATGATGACTGCTGGAAGGCGGGGCCACAGGTCCTGCCGGGGAGCCGCCGCCATGTTGCTCTTCCGCCCAGTCTGAGGAACGGGCAGAGGAGGAGGGTTGGAGCGGCCACGCGTTGGCTACAAATCCTGCCACTGTCCAGGCTGGGAATGGTTCCCTCCACACCCACACACACCTGGAGGGATAAATCTAGAGCAGGTGGTCCTACACCTCCTTCCACCACCTTGGACGTGGTGCCCCTTCTTCAACCTCTTCTCACTACTTTCCTTTCAGCTCTAGTATGGCTGGGACTCAGGGCAAGGGCAGTTGGCGGAAGATCGGCAGAGCATGTATGGGCGGGGTCACAGCCCGCTGGAGGGCCTGGAGCTAGAGGCGGAGGTGCAGACCAATGAGGAGCTTGGGCATCCTGCAGGTTATGACTGGCTGGGAGCTTGTAACCACAGTGTCTATTGGTGGATTGAAGGCTGGGTGCCTGCTGAGCCAATGTGAGGGGGGCGCGGAGCGAGCTTTAGAGCCCAGTGGCTGCAGGGGCTGCTGGGTCTTGGGACTGCCGCAAATGATGAGAAGGGAAGTGACAGACATGCTGCCTTTCTGCCCTGACTGGAAAAAGGCTGAGGAGGGACAGAACTGCTGCCGCTCCTGCTGAAGTACCTTCCGTGATGGACATCAGCCTAAGGTGGATCACCAGGTCTCTCACTTCACAGAGGGCACCCTCCCTGTCTCCTCTTGTCCTTAGCACCAGGCTGCTCCCTGGCTTCCCCTCCTCGGGGCTGGCTTCAGCATCAGGTCCCGCAGGCAAGGCCTGTCTGAGGGAGAGAGGAAGAGGTTTATGTGCTTGGGGGCAGTTTTCAGTAACGATGGGAATTCTAGGCAGGCGGGCTGTGGGGCTGCAGCTTCTGTCAGGCAGCCACCGCCGTGTTGTCCTTCCTTCCTGGCTGAGGGAATGGGCTGATGAGGACCAACACAGCTGCTCTTGTTACACTGGCAATTCCCGCCTCCCCATGCATACTCCAACATCCCAGAGTCAGCTCCTCTGCTCTTTCTGACACCCATTTCCATACCTACAAATATACTCAGAATCCAGATGTGTCTAACTGGCTCCAAGCCTCAGCTTGTATTAGGTTATCATGTCACTTGTGCAGATAGTGCATAGTGCAGAGTATTCAATTTTCCTCATTTTCCCCCCATTTTTTATTATGGAAGTTTTGAGCTTACAAAACAATCATGCATAACGTGCAGAATTCCCATATATCACACCTCAACCAAAATCTTACATTGTTGTGGAATATTTGTTACAGATTATGAAAAAATATGTATTACCACCATGGTCCATTGCATATATTTGGTGTATTTTTTCCATATGCCCCCCTATTAGTAATACCAAGTATGAGTATTGTACATCTGTGATACTTCATGAGAGAACACTCTCCTATTTGCACTGTTAGCCACAGTCCATCTTCCACCACATGGCTCACTGTGTTATAGAGTCCCATGCTTTTTACATTCTATTCAAAGTGTATACTCAGTGGCTCTCACTTTCTTCACAAAGTTGTGCAGTCCTTGTCAACTAAACCTTTGAATGTTTTCGTTAGTCCTTTGTCAATTTTTTAAAAAATTTAAATTTTATTCTGTTAACATATGTACTGCATAAAATTCAAATGAAGAAACACCAGTTTTTATTTACAAAACTCAAAGCATAATAATAATGAGTGCAATGTTTTGTGACAAAGTTTTCATAAGGAGAAGAATGAATAACACCATTTTGCTTCACTGAGCTTATGGGTGAGTGTTCCCTATCTTCAAAATTGATTGCTAATCTATATCTGTGAATACTGATTGTGTGCATGAGAGCAATAAAAGTTCATGTGGCACTATCATTCTTTAACACATGTGAGCTTCAAATATTTCCATCAAATACCAGCTGATGAATAATACATTTTTAAAAAGCTGTGGGTATTAAAGGGCTTATATTTCCACTAGCTACACGAATTTTTCTACATAAGCCTTTTCCTGCTCCACACACATTTTTACCACCATAACCCAGGTAAGCAGATTCCACTTCAAGTTATACCAAGTTAGCTTTTTATCCATAACTTTGAAAATATTCTTACCTGTATTTAAGTAAATCTATGCAGAGTATGCATAGAGGGTGATTTTCCATCACTTCCAACTCAGCAATGAGACCCTGAATCCTTGCTTTAAAACCACAGCTGAACAGTCTGGGCTCCACAGGAGCCAAGGGAAATAAGTTACAATCCTTTGCCTTGTCTTTTTTCTCTTCTGTTTTAACCATTTGTAAGTGTATAACTCCTTGTTGTGCTGTTATCACCTCCCTCCATTACCAAAGCTTTTTCATCACACAAAATAGAAACTCCTTGCTTCCCATCATCCACCCCCAAGCCCCTGGTAACTTGTAATCTACTTTTTCCTCAGTGAACTTCATTATTCTACACATCTCATATAAGAGCAATTCTCTAATATTTTTGAATCTTGATTATTTCACTTAACATAATGGTTTTTTTAATGCAAATGAAGAATTATTCTGTAACATTTTTCTCTATCCATATCATTTTAAAAATCAGTTATACAGGTGTATAATAATACAGTATATTTGTATTTATATTTTGTAAAAACTGTCTTATATAGGCAATGTCACTCATATTTGTGTTTGACATGAAGTTTTACTATCATGTGCAGTCCCATGTTACAGTTTCTAGCTTTCCTTTTAGTGATATCCATGACCTCAGACATTCCCTTTCCACCACTGTCCTAACCATACAATAGCACTACTAGTTTCAAACACCATGATATCCTTTCCCCATCTCTATTAATTACCAAAGATTTACAAAAAACTTTTTACCAATTATGCACAGGTTAAACCTCAGCTTTCCGTTCTCTAACCTCAGTCTTTTTTATGGTGACATATTATAATTATTAACTACATGACTTTACAAAATATATTTAATTCTTAATACAATTAGCATAATGTTTCATGATTCACTCATGTTTCAGTTCTCATTGTAACTACTTTTTTTACAGCTGCATATTTTTCTATTATATCTATATGCCATTTTGTTTATTCATCAGGTTATGGGCATTTGAGTTGCCTCCACCTTTGGCTTGTGCTAACAGTGATGCTAAAAACATTCCTGGACAAGATTAGCTTCTCACTGTATAAGCACATTTATGGAAATGATTATGGAATACATGACACAGTTACGGTAGAGAGTACAAAAAACAAAATGGATGTCTATATATGCCCATTTTATTGCATATTAAGAATATGAGTTTGTCAGTCAAATATTTGGTCTCTACAACAGACCAATGTTCTAAATGGTGTTATCTGCAACATTAAATGGAAAAAAATCACATAAAACACAAGCTGTTTTAAGATAAATGAACATTTTGTATTTTAATGAGTAATTAATGCTGTTGTCCTAAAATAAACTGTCATGATATTTCCAGCAATTTTGTATGGTAGATAACTTTCTGTTGTATGATTTTGTCATTGTGATGTCATTGTGATAACAAAATCTCTAATACATCTGCTCACACCAGTTTTAGCAAATCTTTCAAATATTTCACACAGCATTAAAAATTATGGGACTATTAATGTCCTTGTTGGAGGGAGTTTAGGGTTTGTTTAGCCTTGTAGGAGAAATCTTGGGTCACTTCCTGTAACAGTTTTCAACCTTAATAATATGCTTGTGATAACATTTCTGAAATGTTTTCAGACATAAGCTTTATTAAATTAATAAATAAGCCATATATCACTAACAAAAAAGTTAGAGGATATTTACAAAAATAGTACAAAACCCATACAGAGAATCCTACATAGCCCTATCCAACTTTGCCACATTTTCCACATCATTATGTATCATCTATCTATCTATCTATCTATCTATCTATCTATCTATCTATCTATCATCTATCTACCTATCTACCTACCTACCTACCTCTCTTCTATTTACCCATTATATCCATCCATCCATTTTATGGTCACTTAACTGAAGGGCATATATACCATGCTCCTTGAGCACTCAATACTTCAATGTACATTTCCTAGGAAGAAGGATATTCACTTATGCAACCACCTTAAATAATAGCTAAGTTCATAAATTTAGCACTGATATAAAGTTCACAGTTTATATTCTATTTTTTCTTATGTACCAATAATGTTCCTTTGATTCTTTTTCCTCCCTTGCTAGACCCCATCCAACATCCAAGATCATGTATTATATTTAATTGTCATTGTCTCCTTATTTGTACTTTTTATTCTTTTAACTGTGAGAATATATCATAAACTTTCCATCCCAACCACTCCCAAGCATGCAATTCAATGGGATTAATCACATTCACAATATTTCAATATCCTTACTCAATTCCATTAGTAATCCTCCCCAAACAGAATCCCTACACTCTTGGTGCCCTGTTTTCTCTTAGGAGGTTTTATGGTGAGAGATTATTTCAGAAGTGATGATGCCTGAATAGTGGAAATGGGAGAGGGAAGGAAATGTAAATAAATCTATAAATGTAAATGTAAATCGATGTGTACCTTTGAGGGCTGTGGCAAGACCAGAGCCAGGTGGCCAAGCAGCACAAGCTGTGGATGTCAAGAAGCACCCTGACAAGATGCACAAGGACAGGTACAAGGGGAAGAGCGACTAGGCCCTGGGCAGTGGCAGTGTGGTGGCATCAGGCTGGAGATGTGGCTGGGGCAGGGAGGGAATCTCAGGCTAGGTGACAGCACACCTGCCATTTGAGAGCATGGGGGCAGGACTGGGAGGACATGTAGGCAGTGAGGGCTGTGTGATCACACAACAGCAGTAGAGACACTTCCCCTTGGTGGAGCTAAGGTTTGGAGAAGGCCATCACTCTCGACTTTCAGCATTCTGTCCTCAGTATCCCATTCTCAATACTTATTACCTACATCCTATTACCCTACTCTCAATACCCCCCCCTTTTTTTTTTTGAGTACTCCTAGAGGGAAAAAATTGAATGGCTGTGGATTGTTTGGGATTGTTTGAGTTAAACTGTGATGAAGGGAAGGCAGTGTCTGGAGCTGGGCTTCAGCCTGTGGATCCCTGCCCTTCCCTTGCTGCCTTTTGCTCTTGCACAGATGGTCAGTCTGCTCTTCAACTTCATCTGTGACATAGACACACCTGCTAAATGACATTGCAGTGAAAGAAGTGAGATATACCATTCTGAATGTTTATCAGTGTTCAGTAGGTAGTAAAATTCATTAAGCCTTTAAAAAAAGAAGGTATATTTGATCAAGTCCAGTTTAGCTATTTTTTTCATTTTCTGTTTGTGTGCATTGTTGTAAAATACAAAATCAGTGCTTACTTCAAGGTGCTAAAGTTAGTTATCTCTTTTATTTTAAGAGTTGTATGGTATTAGCTCTTATATTTAGATCTTTGATCTATTTTGAATTAATTTTTCCACATAATGATAAGGGGTATTCACATTCATTCTTTTCATATGGATTTCTTGTAGTCCCAGTACCATATTTTGAAGAGATTATTTATTGTTTCCCCATTGAACAAACTTGGGCATTTGTCAAAAATTAACTGCCCATAGATGTGTGGATTTTAGGCTGGACTTTAAATTCTAGTCCATTGGTATATTTGTTCATATGCCAGTACCACACAGTGTTTATTCCTGTAGCTTCATAGCAAGCTTTGTAATCAGCAAGTCTGATTCCTTTAGATTTTTCCTTATTTCAAGTTTGTTTTGCTTACGCAATACCTCTTAGAGTGCCTGTGAATTTGACAATCATCTTTAGCATTTTTGCAAATGCTACTGGAATTTTGATAGGGATTGCATTGAACTTGTAGATTCTTTTGACAATATTGATATATTAATAGTGTTGTCTTTCAATTCATGAACACTGGATGTATACCCAGTTTGTTTAGGTCTTTAATAATTTCTTTCAGCAATGCTTTGTATTTCAATATCTCAAGATATTTCATTAGTCCCTTGAGATTTCTTCTTCAACTCTTTGGATGTTTAGTAATATACTGTTTGATCTCTACATGTTTGTAAATTTTCCAGTTTTCCCCCGCTACTGATTTTTGAGAAGATCCTTTGTATGATTCCAATATTTTAAATATTATTTTCATTTTATATATGGTCTAATATATGGTATACCCTGGAAAAATTTCCATATGTATTGTACACATGTACTCTGATGTTATTGGTTGTATATATGGCAGATTACTTATCACCATTATATCTTTGTTGATTGGGCCTTTTATTAATGTAAAAATTTTTATACCTGAAGACTCTATTTCTGAAAATAATATAGCCTCTGGGGCTTCTTGTGATTATCATTCTCATGGAAATAATTTTTCTCCTTATTTTTCATTTACATCTTTTTGAGATTGTACCTAAAGTGAGTCTTTGTAGACCACATTTAGCAGGATCAGGTTTTTCATCCAGTCTATCAGTCTCTTTCTTTTAATAGGGGAGTTTAATCCTTTGACAGTTAAGACAATAGAAGAAGGAAGAAAATATATTTTCAATTTTGCTATTTGATTTCTGCGTGTCATGTATGTTTATTGTTCCTCAGTGACGGCTGTAATGCTGTTTTTTTTCCTTTTTGTGGCTTTCTGCTCTGTACTATTTGGATTTCCTTCCCTTTTCTTCTTTATATTTTTATGTTATTATTGGTTACCTTTGTATTTAACAATAACTGCTTAAAATAAAAAACCTAGTTAGACTAGTACCAACCTCATCTCAGTAATAAACAGTCTATCCCCACAATACTCCACCTCTTTTTTTGTGTTCTTACTGTCTTAGGTTACACCTTTGTATGTTGCATGCCTGTTAACATAGACTTTAAACAATTTTTATATCTCTAAGTTATGTATTTTGGGGCACTATTTTTAAATGCATAAATGTTTATTTCATCCTGTTTTACTGTGCCTTTCATTAATAGGTAGCCTCCTGTTTTGTCTTGTAACTGATTTTGGTTTTTAATTGTTTTTTGGAGAAGTTGATGGTTTAGAGCATACTCATCCAAAAAAATAAAGGATTCCCATGTGCCTCTGCGGTTATCACCTTGCATTAGTATGAAATATTTGTTACAATTGATGATATCATATTTGTATAATTGTATTATTAACTGTAGTCCATGGTTTAAGTTAGTATTAACAATGTAGTGTAGATCTATGTATGTGTGTATTCTGTTTTGTAAGACATTTGAATTAGTCAATTTTGTCCAATATTGTTATATCCACTTGTGTTCTCATTTGGCTAATAACTGTGTGGAAATATTTTTGCATCCTTTCACTACATTCTTTGCTTGAGTAAATTCAATTACTGTACTTTTGCAGCTCCAAATTTCTCTTCTTTTATAATTTCTATCTCTAGTTTATTCTGTGAGTTTTCTGTTTTCCTGCTTTCCTTTATTTCTTTCCATATGGATTCATTTAGGTTATGTATATTTTTAAGATAAGTCATTTAACATCTTAAACAAATTGCTCTATTTTATGAGCTTCCTCAGGAATGTTTTCTTGCAAACTTTTTTTTTCTGTGAGTGGGTTATAGTTTCCCTTTTTGTTGGTCTTGTAACTTTTTGTTGATTTCTGGACATAAAAAGATAACAGGAATAAAAAGCCCTGTTTCAAGACACCTCTGCCAGTTTCACCTGAGGGGTGTGGAACAATGGCTGCCCTTAGTTCTGATTCCTCAGTGGTCTCAAAAGCAGTGAATAGCAATCAGACAATGTGCTAGCTTACTTAGAAAGAATTGTTTCTTAATGTGCATCCTGACACCAGTGAATTCAACCTCAAACCTGGGTCACAGTCTCATCTCTGTAAGAAATCTTACTAGGATTGTCTTAGTAAAGGTATCATGCATTTTTTAGTAGATATTTTTAAAGTTATTTCTCTCCCCTTCCTCCCCAACCCCCCCCCCCCCACATTGTCTGCTTTCTGTGTCCACTCACTGTGTGTTCTTCTGTGACTGCTTCTAGCCTTATCAGCAGCACCGGGAATCTGTGCAATTTTGTTGCATTATCTTGTTGTGTCAGCCCTCTGTGTGTGTGGTGACATTCCTGGGCAGGCTGTACTTTCTTTCACACTGGGCGGCTCTCCTTGCAGGGTGCACTCCTTGTGCATGGGGCTCCCCTACACAGGGGACACCCCTGCGTGGCACAGCACTCCTTGCATGCATCCGCACTGTGCATGGGCCAGCTCCACACGGGGCCAAGGAGGCCTGGAGTTTGAACCGCAGACCTCCCATGTGGTAGGCAGAGCCCTATTCCATTGGGCGAAGCCCACTTCCTGGTATCATGCATTATTATTGCTCTTCATTTGTGGTCAATGTTATTAAACACTGTTGAGTTTCTGTGTCTGTGACATTTTTACCCTTTATTAACAATGATGTCAGAGTTTCCTCCCCACACATACAGCCTTTTCATGGTCTCCCAAAGCCATGCTCAATGTCATTTCATGTCAGGAGCCTCCAGCCATCCATGCAAGACCTTGCTCACACTTGTACCTGGCAGTTTATATGCCTCCCCCCAAAACTAAGTTAAGTCTCCATTTGGAGACCAGGAATTGCTGGTGATGGCCTGCAGGGCCATGGTGGGGAGGCTTGTTGTCCCACCCAGTTTACCCTTTGATGCCTTTTTGGGTGAACATCAACCAAATTCTCCAAATTCACTGCAGGGGACAGATCAGAACCAGCTTGCTTCAGGGCTCTGAGCAGTAGATTCACTTTACCTGACACAGGAGCCTCCTTTCTACCCTTTGCTGAGGCTTCAGACAGTGGTCCAAGGTGCACATCCACACCACCCAGCCAGCATCTGCCAGGACCAGCCATCTGTTTGGAGGCCTCATGAGGCAGCCCCGAGATGGTCTAAGTTTCTGGAAGATGGTCCGACAGCCAAAACCAAGTCAGCTTGCTAGGGAGTTCCCAGGGTCTTTGCCCTGAGCAGCAGCTGTCAGTGGTGGGACAGGGATTCCAAGGGTAACATGAAAAAATTTCTCCCAGGCCCTCTTCAATTGGCTGGAATGTTGTCCTGCTGGGACCCTTCAGGCTGATATGGCCTGGGGAAAAACAGCTGTCTCTCTCTGCCCTGGCCAAGAAAAGTCTCATAGTTCATGTGCCCTTACAGCAGTTCAGGCCGATTTTCCAGTTCCAACTGTCAGATTGCTTATTGTCTTGGAAGTCAATAGGACATTCTAAATGATGTTTTTCCATAGATGTCTGGGTGGCAGTAGCTGAGCATTTATATTGTCAAGGTTGTGGACTACTCAGGAGATTCCAGTGTGCACCTTCAGAGTTAGATTGAGGGTTAAGTTTTGAGAGACATTGAAGTTTAAGTTTATAGTTAGAGATGTAAGGACAAAGTTGTGGTTAGGGTGATGGTTAGAAATAGTTTTCCTCAAAATCTCCTCTGGAGGTACCTGTTCAGATATGAACCTGTGTCTTGAAATTGTTCCTGTGACACTGGTACAGGTCTGTGGGCTTTGGGCAAGGTCTGTACAACATATCATTTCACTTGGAAATCCACAGTGGAGCAGCCAGGAATTTTCAGTCACACTTCTAATGCCATTTCCTTCCAGAGAGGTGGGATTTCTTGTGACAGGATAATCCAAAATCCTTTTCAGTGCTCTTTTGTTATCTGAGGGCATGTGATTGCTCATAACATTTCTAATATTCACATTTTATGGTGGAAACTGCTGGACTCTGACTTCTGGGCTCAGAGATGGCACCGCAGGTCTGGCCTGGATATTGGTTGATGCTCCTTGGTTGTATGACAGTTCTGAAAAATGTTCAATCCTCTTATGGTGTCATTCTCACGCCAGCACTCATGGAATCCAGTTTTGCTTGAGGGTAATCTGTGGCATAACTAGGTGGATTAACATCCTGAAAGTCCCACTCGAGTCACCTAGACAAAGCACAGGTAATGGAAGAGGCTGGTGGAGGTCTTTTCTGCAGCCTTCCTCTGTAAGATTGTCAAAAAACCCTTAGGGAGCTAGCAACAGCCCTTGCTGGGCAGGGAGGCCTTTGCTGGGAGTGTCTCCTGATCATTAGCTGTTCCTGACAGAAATTAGTGGCTTTAGTGCCCTTCTGAAAAAACATTCAAAGTCTCCCTTCAGCTCCTGGGGTCTCAATGAACTTGTCCTAAAGAGGAACACACCTAAACTTTGTGTGTAAGGGGTTTTCAGGTTGGAGATATTGTCCCAAGTTACCTTCCTCAGGCCACTGGGCTGCAGTGGTCTCTTCTGCACCAGGTGTGGAGGCCATACACCCTGGCTGTCCAGGATGGGAACTGTCCCCTATACACCTGCACACACCTGGATGGGTAAATTCAGGGCAGGTGGTCATGTACCACCTTGGCAAGGTCCTCCTGGGATACATCCACTGCCTCAGAGGCAGCATCTCCTCTTTGTCTTCTTGTCAGCCCTGCTTTTCCATCCTATAGGTCTGCCCATCAGTCTTCCAGGTTCCTGTGGCCACTTTCTCCAGATAAATGCTATTGTTTCTTCCATTACTAGTCACAATTGTTCTTAGTAGAATACCAGTAAGTTCACTCTAATCCATATTTTATTCATCCATCCTGTGTACCCTGGGTTGGTGATGTCCACTCAACCTCTATGTTGAGAGAGGGTTTAGATCCCACATGGTTGATGGGTGTGAATCTCCTGCTTATAGTTGTAGGCACTCTTGGTTCCCTGGTATGGTGGTTGACAATCTTCATTTCCCTGTTAGCTGACCTGTGTAAGTCCAACAAAATGAAGAGTAGGAATTGCAACTCTGCTGAGGCTCAGGGCCCAGCTGGCATATGGCAAGTCCAGAGATTCAAGTCTCCTGGGTATACACCAACCCCAGTGCCAACTACAGGTTCAGTAAAAGTGACAGAAGTGGCATGTGTAGAAAGGTCTCACCTAAGTCCAACTCCACACTCAGGAACACAAATTCCAAAGTAGGGCCCACTGGCAAGGCACTGAACTCCAGAGCCAACTGCCTAAACCATAGAACCTGTGTGTCTCCATAACCCTCAGGAGAACCAGTACCTGGGGTTTTATCTGCTTTGGCTATCTCTGGGATCCTGCTAAGTCATGCATAAACACAACCCCTCTGATGACCTTCTGACTTTTTTGAAGGCTCTTTACCATCTAAACTCATTTGTCTTTACCATTTCCCCCTTTTATTCAAGGTCTTTTTCTAGTTGCATCACCAGTTAGTGACTGGTAATAATCCTTCAGGGCAAGGGATGCTCATCACTGCGAGTCATGTCCCATGGGGGGGGGGGGGTAAGGTAATATGTTTACATGCTGAATTTGGCTTAGACAGTGGTCAAATTTCAGCAACATGGAGGTTCTCAGGAGGTAACTCTTAGGCACCCTGCAGCTCTGGGCCTGGTTCAAATTTCAGGCGCACAGGTTCATAAGCATAGTCTTCAGTATCAAAGGCTCATCATTGGAGCATTCTTCTTCACTGATCTTTGCCCTTGCACATGGAGGTTGTTGCTGTTTCATTGGGGAATGTGACACATTTCCCTGGCTAGGAACTCAGCACTCCCTCAGTTGTCATTTGTAACAGTAACTACTATGAATATACCCAAAATATATCCAAACATTTTATGTACCCTATATACATGCCCTGGAGAACTCCCTCCCAACCTTGTGTCCCCCATCAATAACACCCCACACCAGAGTTCCTCCTCTGCCATAGCTGGACCCCTCTGTGGTCCAAAACATCTTCAAAAATGAACCCTAATATATTGCCAAATTCAATTAATATGAAAATGAAGTAGTAGTGATAGGTTTAAAGATTAGTAGTAGATCGCATACTATTTTAGAAATACTAAAATAGAGTAAAATTAAATTGGGGTATTAAAAAGTGCAAAATATCATAAAACTTTGTTTTGACATTTTGCCTTTCATCACTAATAGGTGTTGCCATGTATGTACAGTGGCAAGGCCGTTTCTTTCACTTCTTCCTCAGTGTCTACATCCTTTCTTTTTTTCCCTAATTTTTAATTTTGTCTTCAAAAATGTTTTAGATCATGTTAAAGTCCCACAAAATATAGGGGACTCCCATATATCCAACATCAAACCCTTTTCACCCATAAAATCCCATAAAATATGGGGGACTCCCATATATCCAACATCAAACCCTTTTCACCCTTCCCCAGCAATGATCTTTTTACATGTTCATGTTATAGTTGCTGCAGCTGATGTAAAGGTATTGAAACATAGCTATCAAACACGGTTTCATTTTGGATTACATTATGATTTATATTTTAGACAGTACAATTTTTCTAATCTTTTATTTTTTATTTTCATTTTTTCAAGATTTTTATTTCTCCACCCCTCTCCCCCAGTTGTCTGCTCTGTGTCCATTTGCTGTGTGTTCTTCTGTGTCTGCTTGTATTCTTGTCACCAGCACTGGGAATCTGTGTTTCTTTATGTTGCATCATCTTGCTGCATCAGCTCTCCATGTGTGCTGTGCCACTCATGGGCAAGCTGCACTTTGTTTCATGAGGGACAGCTCTTCTTACAGGGTGCACTCATTGTGCATGGGTCTTCCCTACATGGGGGGACACCCCTGTGTGGCATGGCACTCCTTGTGTGCATCAGTGCTGCATGTGGGCCATCTCACCACATGGGTCAGAAGGTGCAGGTTTTGAACCCTGGACATCCCATGTGGTAGACAGATGCTCTATCAGGTGAGCCAAATCCACTTCCCAAATTTTCTAAAATTTTAGTTACCTTATGTTTTACATTATGGTTTACATTTTAGCCTATAGACTTTTATACATTTTTGGTGTAATTTAACATGTCTTATATCCGTCATTGCATGAGCTTATGGAACACTTCCATTGACCCCCAGTTACCCTGCTTCCATCTACTCTAGTCCTCTCTCTCCCTCCCCTCAGGACACATACTCACTGTTTGAAGGACCAGATTCATGGATACTTACCACAATGCTGAGGGCTTGATATACTAGACTGTCCTCCCCCATTGGGAGCCACCAATTCTCTTGAGAGACACAATTCCATCTATTTCAGAAGATCAGGCCTCCCCAGGATGTGGGCACACCTTCCCACTTATTGTATGAGTTTCCATCCAATGATATAACACACTATAACACTATGAGAACATGAGCATTCACACACTCCCTAGAAGCCTGCCCCTGTACCAGATGCCCCACCTTAAGGAACTTAACCAGATAATCCTTCTTTATTAAATTTTCTAAAGAGTTTTCTCAACATTATAGTTTAAACCACATACCCAACAATCTCCCATGTTCAATTGTTCCCCCAGCCCTCCTCCTGATTCCTTAGGCCATCTGACCCATCCTCCCACCCGAGACCCCCTCAGACCTGCAAAGACCCACCCAATATTTTCCCTATGCCCCATCTTATCCCTTCCTTGTACAACTGCTTAACCTCCACTTTATCATAGATTTCACTCATGTAGACATCAGTGCACAACCTTCCTCTCCCTGCAATTTCCTGTAAGCCTATCATCCAGTTTCTAACTCTCTGAGACAGCTTGGTTTGATTATTTCATATCAGAAAGGTCATGTAGTATTTGTACTTCAATGCATGGTTTGCTTCACTACACATAAGGGCCTCAAGATTCATCCATGTTTTCCCATTTGTTTGTACTGTATTTCTTCTTATAGCTGAGTAGTATTCCATTGTATGTATAGACAACAGTTTGTTTATCCATTCATCTGTCGATGGGTTTTGGGTTGATTCCAAATTTTAGCAATAATGAAAAATGGCACTATGAACATTGGTGTGCATAGGTTTGTGTCCTTGTTTTCAGTTCTTCTGCATATATACCCAGTAGAGTGATTGCTGGGTCATATGGCAAATCTACAGGTAGTTTTTTGAGAAACTGCCAAACTGTTCTCCAGAATGGCCGGATTCTACTGCATTCCCAATAGCACTGGATGAGTGTTCCCATTCCTCCTCATCCCCTCAAACACGTGTAGTCTTCTATTTTTTGATAGCTGCCAGTCTGATGGG
Organism: Dasypus novemcinctus; assembly: GCF_030445035.2. Lineage (NCBI taxonomy): Eukaryota > Metazoa > Chordata > Mammalia > Cingulata > Dasypodidae > Dasypus > Dasypus novemcinctus. Next base: position 231,667 of record NW_026688141.1, on the reverse strand, counting down.
AGTAACATGGTATCTCCTAGAAATTTTGATTTACATTTCCCTAATAGCTAGTGATTTTGAGCATCTTTTCATGTGCTTTTTGGCCATTTGAATTTCTTCTTTGAGAAAGTGTCAGTTCAAATTTCTTGACCATTTTTTAAGTGGGTTGTGTGACTTTTATTTTATTTTGAACCCATAATTTCCAAGGGCTACATTTTCCACATCCTCAAAACCATTTTTTTCCCTAAAACCAGCATTAAAGCATGTGTGTAGTAGCACCTCATTTTTATTTTTGGTATCTTATGTGCATTTCTCTAATGGCTAATGATGTTGAGCATCTGTTTACATGCTTTTTGGGCATTTGTATATATTCTTGGCAGATATGTCTATTCAAGCCATTTTCCCATTTTTTAATGGGGCTGTTTGTCCTTTTGTTGAGTTATAGTAATTCTCTTTATGTTTTGTATATTACGCTATTAGCAGAAACAGAGTTTCCAAATATTTTCTGTCCCTTTTTAGGTTTACTTTTTTAGGTTTTGGAAAAGTAGTATTGTAGTAAAGTAGTTAAGTAGAGCTCAGGGTTCAAATTTTGGGATTAGGTCCTCTTTCTGACTTCTGGAGACTCATACAATAAGTGGGCTTATATTTAAGTTTAGAGCCACCTTCTTGCTCTGTGATCCCCATGAGCTTGCCTAAGAGGGTCAAGAGTGCAAGGGGAGCAGAAAATGAACATGTGGTTGGGCTGTTGGGGAAGAGCAGGGTTGCAGACTTCTTCATGTCCTGTTGCTGGGCAGAGCTTGGATGCCTTGCTCAGGAGGGTGTGCTCCCACCAGTGCTTTTCATCAGAGAGCTCTTCCCATCCTGGGAACACTGGACCCTTTTTTTTTTTTTATACAAAAGGATTTATTAATTTATTAAAAAACCAGTAAGACACTACTACATCATGACACTGTCACACTGGGCTTTTAACACAAGACTTGATCTACAATACTGGAGAAGGGGCATAAAATAAATTGATTCTGAAGCATAGCAATTAAGAAATAAATCAATGAAAGCAAATTTCTTTTAATGAGTACTCAGAGTTAAACTTCAGAGGGACCCAAGGTCATACTTCCATTTGGGGACTTGATAGAAAAAAATTTGGTTTGAACTGCTATTAGCAAGGTGGCAGGAGCCACCCTCACATGAATCTTCAAATTGGAAAATACTGCTTCACCACCTGTTGGGGATAAGTTGCAAATGGAATAATTTAGTGTGGTTTGTAGCTATTTTGATGACCGCCTCACCTGGATACTTTCCCATAACCACTCTGCTGATCACCACCTCTTCCACGAGCTCTTCCTGCAAATCCTCCTCTAGATCCCTACTGTTGCTGTTGCTGATATTGTTCCTTTGACATGGCTACTTTTATTTCACATTTACTGAGACCAACATTATGGTATTTCTTTTCCATTATCTTCTCCACTGGTTCCTCTTCTTTAAAGGTAATAAAGCAGAATCCATGCCTCTTATTGGTCTTGTCCACGGGGAGCTCTATGATTTCCACCTTATGAAAAACCACCAAAGTACTTCCTTATTTTCTCTTCAGGTGTATCTGGAGAAAGGCCACCAACAAAAATTTTTTTTAACAGGCTCTTTTGTTTTCATGGCTTTGGCCCTTTTAGGATCAATCACCTTCCCATTCAATTTATGTTCTTTCTGACTCTTTAAATAGCACAAAGCCAAAACCCCTTCATCACCCTGTGATAGGATCTAACTTCAGAGTACAGTCTACAACTTCCCCAAATTTGGAGAAGTAGACCTTCAGATCTTTCTTTGTAGTGTCCCAGCTAAGGCCTCCTATAAACATTTTCCCTCTATCCTCCTTGTTCTTACTGGCATCGGCCTTTGCCCCCTCCGACGACTCGGTGCTGCCCGCTTCGGTGCCTCTGTCCACGGTTCCGGCCCCCCGCCCCCCCCCCGCCCCGTCCCAGCTTCGCTTCCTGCCAACGCTGCTCCCTCCTGCTCACCTGCCAAGGCGCCTACCGCTGCCGTTACCACCGCCACTGCCCCATCCCCGCGGAACTGCTCCTCCAACATCGTGCTACTGCCTGCACCGCCGCCACCGAGACTACACCCGCCACTGCCCTGAACTGAAACTAGCAGCAAAGTAATCCCCGCTGCTGCCGCGCACCCGCTCTACCTCGCGAGACACACAAGACAGAGAGGGAGCACGCGTGGCTGCAAAAGCTCCTGCGCCTCTCCCTGGCCTGTCCCCTCACCTCCCACTCTCGTGTGGCATGCACTCCTGCTTTTTTTGGCTGCACTTAAAAAGAAAAAGAAGCAGTGGCAGCCCCTCTTGCTGCCTCCTCACTTTAATGGCGCCGCTGTGGACCACCTAAAATGGCCAACTGAACCACTAGACCCTTTTGATGGAAGGTCTGGCCTTTTGGGAAGTTCTCTATGACTCATATCAATTCAACTGGCAATCTGCAGATGAGGTTCCAGGAAAATTCTGTCACAATTCTAAAGTCGTGACCTTCCAGTCAGGTGGAATTTCCTATTAGAGTGCAACCCAAACCCCTTTTCTGTGGCACTCACCTGAGGGCATATGATGCCACCAAACATTTTCTAATGTTCATGTAGACTGATGGAAAATGCTTGAGTCTGGCTTTTTCTTCCCTGAGATGGACCACAGATCTTGTATGGATACTGGTTGTTGCTCCTTGGTTTTATGAACACCTTGGAAATTTTTCAAATCCTCTCGGTGTGTCATTCTCATGCCAACACACCGGGAGCCCAGGGCAAGTCATCCAGGTTTGCTTATGGGGACTTCTTGGGATTGCTAGGTGGATTAATTTTTGAAAGCTGTTCAATTCCTGATCCAGTCACCTGGACAAGACACAGGGAGGAGGCAATGCAGGTGGAGGCCTTTTCTGACACTAGCCTGCAGTAGATTTTCAATGTGCCCTCAGGAACTGTCACCAACCCTTGGCAGTGGGGAGGATTAGCTAGGAATGTATGCTGATTATTAACTGTTCCTGAAAGAAAGTTGTGGTCTCAGGGCCCTTCTAGAAGTACATGAAATGACTCACTTCATCTCTGTGGAGCTCGATGAAACTTCTGTGAATGGGGATTGGGCCAGGTGCACATAAACTCTGCATGTAGGAGGTTGTCAGCATGGTGACAGTGCTCAGTGCACCTTTTTCAGGTCTCTGGGCTGCAAGTAGACCCTGTAGAAACTGGTGAGGAGGCCATGCTGCCCTGGATATCCAGGACTGGAGGAGATTCCTCCTCACCAGCACACACCTGGATGGGTAAATTGAGGGAAGGTGGTCCTACACAATGTTGGCAAGGCCCTCCTGGGCTGCATCTACCACTTCAGAGGCAATGACTGTCCTTCAACCTCTTCGCACAACTTCCCATCCATTTTGCCCAGGCCTCCCTTGTTCTAGGGTCATTGGGAAGGATAGCCAGGGTGAAGTAGTCAAAGCATGAATGGGCGTGGATGGAGCCCATTAGAAGGCCTGAGGCTTGGAGCAGAAAGTGTGAGCAGTGAGGAGCACAAGTCATTCTGCCACTGACCTACTGGGAGTTCATAACCACGGTGTCTATTGGTGGTCTGGGGGACAGGGAAGACTGCTGTGCCATCATGAGAGAGGTTTAGTGCCCAGTGCCTGCAGGTGCTGGTGGGTCTTCTGGCCACAGGGAATTATGGGAAGCCACTGTCATGCTGCTCTACTGCCCCGAGTGCTAAAGGGCTGATTGGGACAGAGCTGCCCCAATGGCTGCTCCAATATCTGCTCTGATGTGAGGTCAGCCCAAGGTGTGTCCCGAGGCCTCCTGCCTCATGGGGTGGGTCCTCCATACCTCTCCTTGTCCTATTGTACTCTTAGCCCCAGGCTGCTCCAGCCAGTCTGAGGGAGAGAGTTGGAAGTGTGATGCCCTGAGGAGGCAGGTTCCAGGAACATGGGACTTGGAGGCAGGTGGGCAGTGGTGACAAGTGAACAATGTGGATGTTGGGAAGGTAGGGCTGCAGCACCACCCTGGCAGGCACCCACCAAGGCTGAGGGACTTGACTGATGGGGAGAGACAGAGCTCCCCTTGTTTCACTGGCAGTGGCCACCTGAGCATGCATATTTAATGCAAGGTGGGTCCCTCCAGCCTCCCTGCTTTGTCAGTCAGAGCTCCATCCCTGACACCTCACATTCATCACCTCTGTGCATTCTCTCTGGCTACTTTCCTATCTTCCAATATACTCAGAATCCTGCTGCATCAAACTGGGTTCAAGCCTCAGCTCTTTTTAGGTTATCCCATCATTTGAATAGGTCGTATATGGTGCCGAGTATTCAAATTTCTGCATTTTCAAAAAATATTATTTTGCCAGTATGTACTACATAAAATTAAAACATGAATCACAACTTTTTATTGACAGAAACTCAAATCTAAAAACAACAGCTGAGTATAATCCTTTATATGACAGGTCTTATCATGAGAGGAATAAATACTTGCATTTCACTTAAGCCAGCTTCCGAGTCAGTGTTCTTTTTATTTTTTTTTAAGATTTTATTTATTTATTTATTTATTTATTTATTTATTTATTTATTTATTTATTTATTTATTTCTCTCCCCTTACTGCTCCCCACCCTGGTTGTCTGTTCTCTGTGTCTATTTGCTGCATCTTCTTTGTCTGCTTCTGTTGTTGTCAGTGGCATGGGAATCTGTGTTTCTTTTGGCTGCATCATCTTGCTGTATCAGCTCTCCGTGTGTGTGGCACCATTCCTGGGCAGACTGCACTTTCTTTCATGCTGGGCAGCTCTCCTTATGGGGTGCACTCCTTGTGCGTGGGGCTCCCCTATGTGGGGGGCACCCCTTCATGGCACAGCACTCCTTTCACATGCATTAGCACTGTGCACGGGCCTGGTCCACACGGGTCAAGGAGGCCCGGGATTTGAACCATAGACCTCCCATGTGGTAGACGGATGCCCTAACCACCAGGCCAAGCCTGCCGCCCCAGTCAGTGTTCTTTATCTGAAAATTGCTTGCAAATGTGCATCTAGTAATGCTGGCTGTGTGCCTCAGAGCAGAGTAAGGTGCCTGGGACCCTACCCTTCTTTAATACATGAGAGGTTTAAAGAGTTCCCTCAAATACCGGCTGGTGAATGATAGAATAAAAAAGCTGTAGGTGTTAAATGACTTATATTTCCAGCAGCCACCTGCATTGTCTGACTCTCCTGTTCCTGCCTGTCACATACTTTTCCACAATCAGTGGTGTCCCATGTTAGCAGATTCCACTTCAGGTTATCCCAAGTTAGTGTTTTATCTGTATCTTTGAACATATTCTTCGCTGTCTTGCAGTAATCTTTTGTAATACATTCTGTATGATCTAGGCATAGAGGGTGATTTTCCACCAGCTTGACCTTGGCAGGAAACACCGAGCTTTTCTTTGATAAGCTCAACTGAGCAGTCTGTTCTCAACAGGACCAAGGCCCTTATAATCCTTTGCCTTCATTTCCCTCCATTTGAATCAATTTTCAGTATATGTAGCAGTTTGCTATGGTTATGAATTCCAAAAATTGTTATTGGAATTTGTTTGTCATCTGATCTGTATGTGGGAAACACTAAGCTATGAGGAGGGCTTGGATTGGGCCACCTCACTGGGTAGGCCATTGAGTCTCCATCACATGGGCAGTGGTGACTGGCAGAGAAAAGGCATGGTGAAGGAAACAGTTGAGGATTCTTGAAGTTGGAGTTTGATGCTGAAGCCTTAGCTGGAATCCCAGGAAGTAAGCTCAGAGAGGAAACAGAAGCAAGCCTCAGGAAGACAGGACTTGAGGCAGGGGAAGAACACAGAGGAATAGAAACAGCTCCTTCAATGGGGCAGAATCCCCAGGGTAAGTGAGAGACAGAGCACTTCACCTGATTGTCTCCAGCTGACCTTGTGGAGAGAGGCAAAGCCTTAGAGAGCCTCATAGTCTACAGCTGCCCTTATGGAACAATCAGAGGAGCTTAGCCCAGAAAGAAGCAAGACTTGGGGAGAGAGGAAGCCAGGAAGCCTGCACCCTGGCTGATGTTGCCAGTCATCTTGCTCCAAGATGTTCAAATAGATTTGTCGAGGGAAGTAACTTAGGCATTATGGCCTGGTATCTGTAAGCTCCTACCAGAAAGAAATAGCTTCAGTGGAGACTAGCAGGCTTGTGGAATAGTGCCTCAGCACCCCTTTGGCTGACCAGTCCAGCACACAACTCTGTCATCTTGTTAACAGTAACAATACTGTGCTATTTTCCCCTTCCACTATTACCAGACATTTTCCATCATGCAAAACTGAAATCCTTTACTCCTAATACCTGCCTCGAGTCCATGTGGTCATCAATATTTTGTCTCTGTGCAGTTCATTATTTACCCAGCTGATTTCAGTGCAGTTCTGTGGTGCTTTTCCTTGTGCTGACTTCAGTTAGCACAGTGCTTTCATGGTTCATCCATATTTCAGCTCTTTCCAGAACAGTATGCCTTTTCATAGCTGTACAGTTCTCTGTTGCTTATATGTACTATTTAGTTTATGCATTCATTGATGGACATTGTAGTTGCTGCCGCATTTGGCTGTTGCAAATAAAGACACTGAAATCATTCCTGGGTAACGTTTTGTTTGAACCCCTATTTTGACCTTTCAGTAGGAAAGTAGGTGTGCAACTGCTAAGTCATATGGAAATTCTATGGTTAACTGAGGCATCACCAAACTGGAATCTAAAGTGTCTTCACCCTTTGAACTTTCTCTCTGCAAGGTGTGAGGGTTTTGGTTATGCAACATCTACTTTAGTAGTTATCCAACATTTTTAAAGAAGTGGTAGCACTTCCTTTGTTATTTGTATTACCCTAATGTCTCAGGATGTTTAGCACCTTCTCATGTGCTTATTTCTCATTAGTATATCTTATTTGGAAAAGGTCCAGGCAACTGCCCATATTTTAAGTGCAGTATTTCTCCTTTTATTCTTGACTTTCAGTAGCCTATAGGCTTGGCATATTAAGCTCCCATCACACAGACGATATTCAAGTGTTTTGTCCCTACTTGAGGACATTTTCTTTTTCCTTTCTTGAGAATGGACTTTCATGCAGAAAAGTTTTTAATTCTGATGAGTCTGTTCTTGTGATCTTAGGGAATGATCTTTCCTTCTTGAGCAGGTATTTTCATCTTAGCTGGTTTTTCATCAATATCCTTTATCATATGGAGGAAGTTGCTGTCTCCTGCTACCTTTCTGAATGATTCCTTAACATGAACGGGTGTAGGAATTTTTCAAAAGCATTTTCTAAGTCAACTGAGGGGATCATAATGGCTTGTATCTTTCACTCTATAAACGTGGTCATTACCATACTTGATTTTTTCCTTTAATTGTGGAAAAATATTCAAAGCATAAAAATCATTTTAATCATTTTAAGTGGGACACGTGGTGACATTAATTGAGTTCATTGATAATATTGGGTAGCTTTGACCACTGTATTCAGACTCTTTCCATCATCCCACCCAGACCTCATTCCCCTTTAGCAATAACTCCCAACTCCCTCCTTTCACAACTCCTCTTTTGAATGATGCTGTCATGAATATTGCCATAGATCTATCTGGTTGAGTCCCTGCTTTCAGTCCTCTGGTATGTTTTCTCGGAGTGGAATTGCCAGCTCCCATGGTAATTCTGTGTTTAGCTTTCTGGCTGCAGCATTTTAGTTTCCCACCCATATTATCTAAGGGGTCCATTTTTCCACATCTTCCCAACCATTTGTTTCCATAACAACAGCTTTCAAGTGTGTGTGTAGTAAGTAGTGCCTCATTTTTATCTTTGGTATCTTATTTGTATTTCTCTAAAGGCTAATGATGTTGAGCATCTGTTTATGTACTTTTCAGTCATTTGTATGTATTCTTGGCAGATATGCCTATTCAAGCCCTTTTCCCATTTATTGCTGTGGTTCTTTGTGGTTTGGTGGAGTTACAGTAATTCTCTTTGTGTCCTGTACATTACACTATTAGCAGAAATAGGGTTTCCAAATATATTCTTTCCTTTTTTGGTGTTTTTTTTTTTTCCACTTTATTGGAAAAGCAGTGTAGTAGTAACATGCAGTTAAGTAGGGATAAGGGTTCCCAATTTGGGAATAGGTACATTTTCTGGGCCAGGGCCTATGTTTCAGGTTAGAGCCACCTTCTCACTCTGTGGTCCCACAAGCTTGCCTAAGAAGTTCAAGATTGTGAGAGGAGCCAAAAATGAAGGGTTGGCAGGGCTGCTGGAGAAGAGCAGGGTTGCAGACTTCTCCATGTCCTGTTGCTGGGCAGAGCTTGTATGCCTTGCTCATGATGGAGTGGTCCCATACAGTGGTTTCAATCAGATGGCTCTTCCCCTCCTGGGAACACTGGACCCTTCTGGTAGAAGGCCTGGCATTTTGGGAAGTTCTCTAGGACTTACATTGCTTCAGCTGACAATCTGCAGATGAGGCTCCAGGAAACTTCTGTCACACTTTGAAAGCAATGACCTTCTGGCCAGGTGGAATTTCCTATACAATGTAGCCCAATCCCCTTTTCTGTGGCCCTCAGCTGAGGGCATATGATGCCACCTAACATTTTCTAACATTCATGTTGACTGATGGAAAATGCTCGAGTCTGGTGTGTTCTTCCCTGAGATGTACTGCAGGTCTTGTACAGATTCTGGTTGCTACTCCTTGGTTTTATGAACATCTTGGAAAAATCTCAAATCCTCTCAGTGCATCAGGCTCCTACCAATATGCCCAGAGTCTGAGGAAAGTCATCCAGGTTTGCTTATGGGGAGTTCCTGGGATTGCTAGGTGGATTGCCTTTTGAAAGTTGTTAAAGTCCCAATCCCGTCACCTGGATGAAGTGCAGGGATCAGAAGAGGCAGGTGGAGGCCTTTCCTGGCACCAGCCTGTGCTAGATTTTCAATGTGCCCTCAGGAACTGGCACCAGTCCTTGGCAGGCAGGGAGGCTTAGCTAGGAGGGTCTTCTTGTCGTCAGGTGCTCCTGACACAGAAAACGGTGGCCTCACAGTTTCCCTTCTGCAGGTAGATGAAATGGCTCACTTCAGTGCCCAGCATCTCAGTGAAGCTACTGTCAAAGGGCCGGGTGCACATATATGCTGCATGTAGGTGGTTGTCAGCAGGGTGACAGTGCTCAGTGGACCTTTATAAGGCCTCTAGGCTACAGCAGACAATGCAGAAACTGGTGAGGAGGCCTTGCCCCTTTGGCTGTCCAGGCTTGGAGGAGGTTCCTCCTCACCAGTACACCCCTGGATGGGTAAATCTAGGGCAGATGGTCCTGCATTGTGTTGGCAAGGCCCTCCTGAGCTGCTTCCAACACTTTGCAGGCAGCGACTCTTCCTCGACCTTTCCTCACTACTTCCCCTTCATCTGTCCAGGCCTCCCCTGTTCTAGGGCTGTTGGAAAGTATAGCCAGCCTGAAGTAGTCACAGCTTGCATGGGATTGGATGGAGCCCATCAGAAGTCCTGGGACTTGGGGCAGAAGGGCTGAACAGTGAGGAGCACAGGTCATCCAGCCACTGACCTGCTGGGAGTTTCTAATCACGGAATCTGTTGGTGGGCTGAGGGATGGGGATGACTGCTGTGCCAATGTGAGTGAGAGCTTTAGTGCCCAGTGGCTGCAGGTGCTAGTGGTTCTTGTGGCTGCAGGAAACTACGGGAAGCCCCTGTCATGCTCCCTTACCACCCTGAGTGCTGAAGGGCTGTTGGGACAGAACTGCCCCCATTTCTCCTGCAGTATCTGCCCTGAGGTGCAGGTGAGCCCAAGGTGTGTCCCCAGGCCTCCTGCCTCACAGGGTGGATCCTCCACACCTCTCCTAGTCCTTAATGTACTTCTAAGCCCAGCTGCTATTGCCCATCTGAGGGATGGGGTTGGAGTTTTAGTGCTCTGAGGAGGCAGGTGCCAGGAACACTGGGACTTGGAGGCAGGTGGGCAGTGGTGCCAATTGAACTTGGTGGCTATTAGGAAGGGGGGGCTGAAGCACCACGCTGGCAGCTACCAACATGTGACAGGCTCATCCACCAAAGCTGAGGGACTTGGCTGATGGGGAGAGACAGAGCTCCCCTTCTTGCACTGGCCGCGGCCACCTGAGCATGCATAACTTAATGCAAGGTGGGTACTTCTGGCCTCCCTGCTTTGTCAATCAGAGCTCCATCCCTGACACCTCATCTTCAGCCCCTGTATGCTTTCTCTCTGGCTACTTTTCCTACCTTTGAATATAATCAGGATCCTGCCGTGTCCAACTGGGTTCAAGCCTCAGCTCTTTTTAGGTTATCCCATCATTTGAATAGGTCATATATAGTGCTGAGTATTCAAATTTCTGCATTTTCAAAAAATATTATATTGCCAGCATGTACTATATAAAATTAAAACACGAACCACAACTTTTTATTGACAAAAACTCAAATCTAAAAATAATAGCTGGGTATATTCCTTTGTATGACAGGTCTATAATGAGAGGAAGGGATACCCGCATTTTGCTTAAGCCAGCTTCCGAGTCAGTGTTCTTTACCTGAAAATTGCTTGCAAATGTGCATCTCCTAATGCTGGCTGTGTGCCTCTGAGCAGAGGAAAGTTGATGGGACCCTACCCTTCTTTCATACATGAGAGGTTTAAAGAGTCCCCTCAAATACCGGCTGGTGAATGACAGAATAAAAAAGCTGTAAGTGTTAAATGACATATTTCCAGCAGCCACCTGCAGTTGTTGACTCTCTTATTGCTGCCTGTCACATACTTTTCCACCATCAGTGGTGTCCCATGTGAGCAGATTCCACTTCAGGTTATCCCAAGTGAGTATTTTATCCATATCTTTGAATATATTTTTACCTGTCTTGCAGTAATCTTTTGTAATACATTCTGTATGATCTAGGCATAGAGGGTGATTTTCCACCAGCTTGACCTTGGCAGGAAACACCAAGCTCATCTTTTAGAAGCTCAACTGAGCAGTCTGTTCTCAACAGGAGCAAGCCCCTTATAATCTTTGCCTTCATTTCCCTCCATTTGAAACAATTTTCAGAATACGTAGCAGTTTGCTATGGTTATGAATTCCAAAAACTGTTATTGGAGTGTGCTCATCATTGGGTCTGTACTGGGGATAGACTAAGCAATGAGGGGGGCTTTGATTAGGCCATGTCACTAGGACATGGAGCCCCATCCCATGGGCAGTGGTGACTGGCAGAGAAATGGCATGGCAAAGGACAGAGTTGAGGAATCTTGAAGTTGGAGCTTGATGCTGAAGCCTTAGCTGAAAGTAAGCTCAGAGAGGAAAGAGAAGCAAACCCATCAAGATGTTACTTGAGGCAAGGGAAGAACACAGAGGAATAGAAACTGCTCCTTAGACATGGCAGAATACCCGGAGTGAGTGAGAAACACAGTCCTTCACCTGATTGTCTCCAGCTGACCTTGTGGAGAGAGGCAAAGCCTAGAGAGCATCATAGTCTACAGCTGCCCTTGTGGAGCAAACAGAGGAGCTTAGCCCATAGAGAAGCAAGACTTGGGAAGAGAGGAAGCCAGGATGCCTGCACCCTGGCTGATGATGCCAGTCATTTTGCTCCAAGACTTTGTCAAGGGAAGTAACTTAGGCATTACAGCCTGGTATCTGTAAGCTCCTATGAGAAAGAAATACCTTCAGTGGAGCCTAGCAGGCTTGTGGAATTGTGCATCAGCACCCCTTTGGATGATTAGTACAGCACACAACTCTGTCATCTTGTTGACATTCACAATGCTGTGCTATTTTCATTTCCCACCATTTCCAGGCATGTTCCATCAGGCAAAACTGAAATCTTTTACTGTTGATGCCTGCCCCGAGTCCATGTGCTAATAGATATTTTGTCCCTGTGGAGTTCACCATTTACCCAGCTGATTTCAGTGCACTTCTGCAGTGCTATTCCTTGTGCTGACTTCAGTTAGCACAGTGCTTTCATGGTTCGTCCATATTTCAGCTCTTTGGAGAACTGCATTCCATTTTATAGCTGTACAGTTCTCTGTTGCCTATATATACCATTTAGTTTATTCATTCATTGATGGACATTGGAGTTGCTTTCACTTTTGGATATGGCAAATAAAGACACTAAAATAATTCCTGGATAACGTTTTGTTTGAATACCTATTTTGACCTTTCAGTATAAAAGTAGGAGTGTAACTGCTAGGTCGTATGGAAATTCTGTGGCTAACTAATTGAGGCATCAACAAACTGGAATCCAAGGTGGCTTCACCATTTTAACTTTCTCTCTGCTATGTGTGACAGTTTTGATTACGCTACATCTACTTCAGTAGTTATCCAACATTTTTGTTTTAAGATTTTATTTATTTATTTATTTCTCTCCCCTTCCCCCCCACCCCGGTTCTCTGTTCTCTGTGTCTATTTGCTGCCTCTTCTTTGTCCATGTCATCTTGTGTCATTTCTCCGTGTGGACTGTGCCATTCCTGGGCAGGCTGCACTTTCTTTCATGCTGGGTGGCTCTCCTTAGGGGACGCACTCCTTGTCCGTGGGACTCCCCTACACAGGGGACACCCCTGAGTGGCAGGGCACTCCTTGTGCGCATCAGCACTGCACACGGGCCAGCTGTACACGGATCAAGGAGGCCCAGGGTTTGAACCGCGGACCTCCCATGTGGTAGACGAATGCCCTTACCACTGGGCCAAGTCCGCCACCCTATCCAACATTTTTAAAGAAGCGGTAGCACTTCCTTTGTTATTTGTATTTCCCTGTTGTCTCAGGATGTTTAGTACCTTCTCATATGCTTATTTCTCATTAGTATATCTTCTTTGGAAAAGGTCCAGTCACCTGCCCCTATTTTAATGGTGGTATTTCTCCTTTTATTCTTGACTTTCAGTAGCTTATAGACTTGGCATATTAAACTCCCATCACACAGATGATGTTCAAGTGTTTTGGCCCTACTTCAGGAAATTTTCTTTTTCCTTTCTTAATAATGGACTTTCATGCAGAAAAGTTTTTAAATCTGATGAGTCTTTTCTTCTGATTTAGGGAAAAGTCTTTCCTTCTTGAGCAGGTCTTTTCATCTTAACAGCTGGTTTTTCATCAATACCCTTTATCATATGGACGAAGATGCCATCTCCTCCTACCTGAATGTTTCCTTAACATGAACTGGTGTGGGAATTTTTCAAAAGCATTTTCTGAGTCAATTGAGGGGATCATGTGGCTTGTATCTTTCATTCTATAAATGTGGTCAGTGCCATACTTGATTTTTTCCTTTTAATTGTGGAAAAACATTCATAGCATAAAAATCATTTTAATCATTGTAAGTGGGACACATGGTGACATTGATTGAGTTCATTGACAATATTTAGTAGCTTTCACCACTATATTCAGACCCTTTCCATCATCCCAACCAGACTTCATGCCCCTTTAGCAATAACTCCCAACTCCCTTCCTTTACAACTCCTCTTCTGAATGAGGCTGTTATGAATAATAGCATAGATGTATTTGGTTGAGACCCTACTTTCATTCCTTTGGTGTGTATACTTAGGAGTGGAATTGCCAGCTGCTATGGTAATTCTGTGTTTAACTTTTAGGCATCAGCATTTTAAATTCCCATTCATAGTGTTTAAGGGTTCCATTTTCCACAGCTTTTCAACCATTTTTTTCCCTAACAACAGCTTTCAAGAGTGTGTGTAGAAAGTAGTGCCTCATTTTTATCTTTGGTATCTTATTTGTATTTCTCTAATGGCTAATGATGTTGAGCATCTGTTTATGTACTTTTCAGTCATTTGTATGTATTCTAGGCAGATATGTCTATTCAGGTCCTTTTCCCATTTATTGCTGTGGCTCTTTGTGCTTTGGTAGAGTTACAGTAATTCTCCTTGTGTTCTATACATTACGCTATTAGCAGAAATAGGGATTCCAAATATTTTCTTTCTGTTTTTGGTTTTCTTTTTTACTTTATTTGAAAAGTAGTATAGTAGTAATATGTCACTAAGTAGAGATGAGGGTTCATGATTCAGGATTAGGTCCTTTTTCTGGTCCAGTGCTTACATTTCAGGTTCAAGCCACCTTCTCCCTCTGTGGTCCCCAGGAGCTTGCCTAAGAGGGTCAAGGTTGTGAGAGGAGCTGAAAATGAAAGAGTGGCAGGGCTGCTGGGGAAAAGCAGGGTTGCAGACTTGTCCAATGTCCTGTTGCTGGGGAGAGCTTGGATGTCTTGCTCAGGATGAAGTGCTCCCCCAAAGTGCTCTCACTCATAGAGCTCTTCCCCCCCTGGGAACACTGGACCCTTCTGGCAGAAGGCCTGGCCTTTTGGGAAGTTCTCTATGACCTACATCACTTCAGGTGGCAATCTGCAGACTAATTTTCAGCCAAAGTGCAAGAAGAGGCATGTGTAGGGAGGTCCCATCTGAATCCAACTCCATCACCTTCAGGAGTACATATTCCAAAGTAGGGCCCACTGGCAGGGCACTGAAGCTCAGAACCACCTGCCATCAATGTAGACCTGTGTGTCCCCACAGCCTTCAGGAGCACCTGTACCTGGGGCTTTATCTATTCAGCCGCTCGTCGGTGAGAAGGTAGTCTGCTTTAGTTTGGAAATCTTGGCAATATACATGTTGAATCGCCTACTATGGTGGCTTTGAACAACAAGCAGTAGGAAAATCACCTGGTTGCATTGCATGCTCTGGCCAAGCAAAATGTGCTTCCGGTTTTTATTTTATTTTATTTTTTCAGAAACTGATCATTATTACTCAAGTCAATGCCAAAGCAACACATACAACCACTTTTGACGGTCATGATGGCTTCTTATAATGTACCTTGTACACGGAACACAAGGACCTGTAATCCCACTTGACCGTAGTGACTCAAGTGAGCAGAAATTATTTCCACTGAAAAGTCTCACAACCAGATGTAAACAGCTTCGTTTTGGGTCCCCCAAACCTGGAGAAAAGAAAAATGTTCATTAATACTGTACCAAAAAGCAGGGTGAGAAGAGAAAAGGCAGGCTCATTTCTAACAGTCAGATAGGTCCTCAGGGGCCCCTCTCATCCCAGGAAAGAAACACAGAGAAAGAGAGGTAATTGACAAGGAACAGGAAAGTCCTGAGCCTCTCCTCTCTGGGGGACAGGCCTCTGGGGGTGGGGGTCAGGGTGGGGGGGGGTGGGGAGGGGCTGGCTGGCAGGGAGCCAAGGCAGGAGCCCTCAGGCAACCAGTGGAAAAGGCCAGGTTTTCAGTTAAAAAAGATGGAGGTGATACAATTGGAGACAGCATGTCTGTGACCATTGCCATGGGAGAGACCTGCAGGGCAATGCCAGCCCTAGGTAGGCCCATTTGACCAGGCCTTGGAACTTTGGTTGGCAAGGAATCCCCCTCTGAAAAGTGACCTGGCAGCCTGGCCCAACCCAGACTCTTGGCTTGGACCAGGTGAGCTATCTGATGGAGAGAGGTTCTCACATCAGTCACAGATCTGGCTCAGGGGTCCCCTACTGCCCCTTCTGCAAGGGTCCTTGCCCCTCTTCCTGCCTTCAAATCCAGCCCCTGCCCTCCAGGAAGTGTGAGGAAGGAACATTTCTTATCCAACGTGGCACCTAGTGGTGGCATTTGGCTCTGGCTTTCTGCAATGGAGTAGCTTTCTTGTTCATGTTTCTTCTTCTGTCTCTTTTGTTTCCATGATACATAGATTAGAAAACAACAGTACAAGACACAATAGAAGAGGTTCTCTTCAACCCCAGGCTCTACTCAACAGACTCCTTCCACGTCAGTGATCTCTTTTATCACTGTGGGGCCTACTCATGGCATGTGGTGAGTACATTTTGGAACACTGCTCCCCTGCAATGCATTAGTTTCCATGGCACTTGACACATTCCCCAGTCCATTCAGTGGGTTTCAGCAGGATGTATAATGGCCACATCTGTCCTAGAACTATCATGGGGGACAAGTCCAAGTCGAGAAAGCGCCCCCACATCGCAACTGTCTTGGCACTCCCTGCTGTAGGCAATGCCTGTGGCCAATGTTTCCAAAGCAAGGAGGTGGGATAGGGGTGGGGCAACTCTGATGTGTGCAGGGGCATGGAGGCCTACATGCCAGGGAGGAGGTGGGTACAGCCACCCCAGCTTGTGGGGCACTGGTGGCTTGGTCCAGGCTTGGCAGGCACCAGAGTGAAGGATAGCAGGAATGAGAGGAATTAATAGAACCAGTTCCTTTAAGTGAGTTCCAAGTCAGTGTCCTTTATCTGTGATTTGCTTGCAAATGTGCATTTCCAAATGCTGGCTTGGAGACTCAGATAAGAGGAATGTTCATGGGACCCTATCCTTCTTTAATACATGAGAGGTTTAAAGAGTTCGCTCCAATACCGTCTTGTGAATAATGGGATAAAAAAGCTGTAGGTGTTAAATGACTTACATTTCCAGGAGCCACCTGCATTGTCTGAATCTCTTTTGGCTGCCTGTCACAACTTTTCCACAATCAGAGCTGTCCCATATGAGCAGATTCCACTTCAGGTATTCCCAAGTTAGTGTTTTATCCATATCTTTCAATATATTCTTACCTGTCTTGCAGTAATCTTTGTAATACCTTCTGTGCAATCTATGCATAGAGGGTGATTTTCCACCTGTTTGACCTTGGCAGGAAGCCCCGAGCTCTTCTTTGATAAGCTCAACTGAGCAGTCTGTCCTTAACAGGAGCAAGCCCCTTATAATCTGTTGCCTTCATTTCCCTCCACTTGAACCAATTTTCATTATATGTAGAAGTTCGTTATTGTGATGAATTCCAAAAACCGATATCAGAATGTGTTTGCCATCTGATCCGAACCTGGGAAAGGCTAAGGTATGAGGAGGGCTTTGATTGGGCCACATCACTAGGACATGGAGGCCCCATCCTGTGGGCAGTGGTGACTGGCAGAGAAAAGACATGGCAAAGGACAGAGTTAAAGTTGGAGTTTGATACTGAAGCCTTAGCTGGAATCCCGGGAAGTCAGCTCAGAGAGGAAAGAGAAGCAAGCCTCAGGAAGACAGGACTTGAGGCAGGGGAAGAACACAGAGGAATAGAAACAGCTCCTTCGACGTGCCAGAATCCCCGCGGTGAGCGAGAAGCAGAGCCCTTCACCTGATTGTTTTCAGCTGACCTTGTGCAGCCAGGCAATGCCTAGAGAACCTCATAGCCTACAGCTGCCCTTGTGGAGCAAACAGGTGCTTAGCCCAGAGAGAAGCAAGACCTGGGAAGAGAGGAAGCCAGGAAGCCTGTGCCCTGGCTGATGTTGCCAGTCCTCTTGCTCCAACACGTGGGAGCAGACTTTGTCAAGGGAAGTATCTTAGGCATTACGGCCTGGTATCTGTAACCTCCTACTGGATATCAATACCCCTTGTGGGAACTAGCAGGCTTGTGGAATTGTGCATCAGCACCCCTTTGGCTGACTAGTACAGCACACAACACTGTCATCTTGTTAACTTTCACAATGCTGTGCTCTTTTCCCCTTCCACCATTACCAGACATGTCCCATCATGCAAAACGGAAATCCTTTACTGCCTGTCGCCTGTCCCAAGTCCGTGTGGTCATCGATATTTTGTCTTTGTGGAGTTCACCATTTACCCAGCTGCTTTCTGTGCAGTTCTGCAGTGCTTTTCCTTGCGCTTACTTCAGTTCGCACAGCGCTTTCACGGTTCGTCCATATTTCAGCTCTTTACAGAACTGCCTTCCTTTTTACAGCTCTAGAGTTCTCTGTTGCCTCTTCATACCATTTAGTTGATTCATTCTTTGATGGACATTTGAGTTGCTTCCACGTTTGACTATTGTGAGTAAAGACACTGACATCATTCTTGGGTAATATTTGGTTTGAATACCTCTTTTGATCTTTCCGTGTAAAAGTCGGAGTGCAACTGCTAAGTCCTGTGGAAATTCTATGTTTAACTAATTGAGGCATCACCAACTTGGAGTCCATGGTGGCTTCACCGTCGTTTCATCTTTCTCTCTGCAATGTGTGAGGGTTTTGATGACTCTTTATCCACTTCAGTGGTTATCCAACATGTTTTAAGGAAGCGGTAGCACTTCCTTTGTTATTTGTATTTCCCTGATGTCTCGGGATGTTTAGCACCTTCTCGGGTGCTTCTTTCTCAGTAGTGTATCTCCTTTGGAAAAGGTCCAGTCACCTGCCCCTATTTTTAATGGCAGCATTTCTCCTTTTATTTGTGACTTTCAGTAGCCTACAGGCTTGCCCTATTAAACTCTTACCACACACCTGATGATCAAGTGTTTTGTCCCTTCTTCAGGAAATTCCCTCTCTCCTTTCTTATAATGGACTTTCCTGCAGAAAAGCTGTTAGGTCTGCTGAGCCTGTTCTTGTGATCTCAGGGAAAAGTCTTTCCTTCTTGAGCATGTCTTTTCATCTTGACAGCTGGGGATCATGTGGCTTGTATCTTTCATTCTATAAATGTTGTCATGACCATACTTGATTTTTCCTTCCAATTGTGGAAAACATTCCTAGCATAAAAATCATTTTAATCCTTATGAGTGGGACACGTGGTGACATCATTTGAGTTCATTGAAAATATTGGGTAGCTTTGACTGCTCTATTCGGACTCCTTTCATCGTCCCACCCAGACCTCATGCCCCTTTAGCAATAACTCCCAGTTTCTTCCCTTTGCAACTCCTCTCCTGAATGATGCTGTCATGAATATTGGCATACAGATAGCTGGTTGAGGACCTGCCTTCAGTCTTTGGTGTGTATACCTAGGGGTGGAATTGCCAGCTCCCATGGTAATTCTGTGTGTAACTTTCTGGCTGCAGCATTTTAATTTCCCCACCTGTAGTGGCCAAGGGGCCCGTTTTTCCACACCTTCTCAGTCATTTTTCCCCTGACAGCAGCGTTCAAGCATGTGTGTAGTAAGTAGCACCTCATCTTTATCTTTGGTATCTTATTTGCATTTCTCTCATGGCTAATGATGGTGGGCATCTGTGTAAGTGCTTTTCAGTCATTTGTATGTGTTCTTGGCAGCTTTGTCTATTCAAGCCCTTTTCCCATTTATGGCTGCGGCTGTTTGTGCTTTCATGGAGTTACAGTCGTTCTCTTCATGGCCTGTACATTATGCTCTTAGCAGAAATAGGGTCTCCAAATACCTTCTTTCCCTCTTCAGTTTTCTTTTTCTACTTTATTGGAAAAGTAGTGTAGAAGTAACTTGTCATTAGGTAGAGATGAGGGTTCACGATTGGGGCTTAGGTCCTTTTTCTGGGCTAGGGCTTTTGTTTCAGAATAGAGCCACCTTCTGGCTCTGCGGTCACCATGAGCTTGCCTAAGAGGGTCCAGGTTGTGGGAGGAGCTGACAGTGAAGGGGTGGCGGGGTGTTGGGGAAGAGCGGGGTTGCAGACTTCTCCATGTCCTCTTGCTGGGCAGAGCATGGATGCCGTGCTCAAGATGGAGTGCTCCCACACAGTGCTTTTCATCGGAGAGCTCTTCCCCTCCTGGTGGAAGGCGTGGCCTTTTGGGAAGTGCTCTAGGCCTTTTCGTGGCTTCAGCTGGCAATCTGCTGATGAGGCCCCGGGAAACTTCTGTCACACTTCGAAAGCCATGACCTTCCAACCAGGTGGACTTTCCCATGCGATGTAGCCCAGTCCCCTTTTCTGTGGCCCTCAGCTGAGGGCATATGATACTGCCTGACATTTTCTAATGTTCACGTTGACTGATGGAAAATGCTCCAGTCTGGCCTGTTCTTCCCCGAGCTGGGCGGCAGGCCTTGTAGGGATTTTGGTTGCTGCTCCTTGGTTTTATGAACACCGCAGAACAAGGTCAAATCTTCTCAGTGCCTCAGGCTCTTAGCAACACGCCCAGAGCCTGGGGCAAGACATCCAGGTTTGCGTATGGGGAATTCCTGGGGTTGCTGGGTAGATTGCCTTTTGCAAGTTGTTAAAGTCCTGATCCAGTCACCTGGAACAGGCCCAGGGAACAGAAGGGGCAGGTGGAGGCCTTTCCAGGCACGGGCCTATGCTCCCTTTTCAGTGTGCCCTTGGGAAATGGCAGCAGCCCTTGGCAGGCAGGGAGGTGTAGCTAGGAGGGTCTTCTGGTCGCCAGCTGCTCATGACCCAGAAAACGGTGTCCTCACAGTTTCCCTCCTGCAGGTAGGTGAAATGGCTCACTTCAGTGCCCGGCATCTCGGTGAAGCTACCGTGAGAGGGGAATGGGCCGGGGGGCACGTAGACTCTGCATGTAGGAGGTTGTCGGCAGGGTGACAGTGCTCAGTGGACCTTTCCCAGGCCTCTGGGCTGTAGCAGACCCTGCAGAAGCTGGTGAGGAGGCCTTGCCCCCTTGGCTGTCCAGGCTTGGAGGAGATTCCTCCTCAGCAGCACACCCCTGGCTGGGTCAGTCTAGGGCAGGTGGTCCTGCACCATGTTGGCGAGGCCCTCCTGGGCTGCTCCCACCTCTTTGCAGGCAGCAACTCTTCTTCAGCCTCTTCTTACTACTTCCCCTCTGTCTGCGCAGGCCTCCCTTGTTCTAAGGGCTGTTGGCAAGGACAGCCAGCCTGAAGTGGTCACAGCATGTATGGGCTTGGTTGGAGCCCATCGGAAGGCCTGGCACTTGGGGCCGAAGGGCTGAACAGTGAGGAGCACAGGTCATCCAGCCGCTGACCTGCTGGGAGTTGGTAACCACGGAGTCTATTGGTGGGCTGAGGGACGGGGGTGACTGCTGTGCCAAAGGGAGAGAGAGGTTTAGTGCCCAGTGGCTGCAGGTGCTGGTGGTGCTTGCAGCCTCGGGGAATTATGGGAAGCCACTGTCGTGCTGCCCTGCTGCCCTGAGTGCTGAAGGGCTGACTGAGACAGAGCTGCCCCCATTTCTCTGGCAGTATCTGCCCTGAGGCCCAGGTCAGCCCAAGGTGTGCCCCGAGGCCTCCCACCTCACAAGGTGGAGCCTCCACACCTCTCCTCATCCTCATTGTTCTCCTTAGCCCCAGGCTGCTCCAGCCTGTCTGAGGGAGAGGGTTGGAGGTTTGGTGCCCTGAGGAGGCAGGTTCCAGGAACACTGGGACATGGAAGCAGGTGGGCAGCAGTGGTGCCAAGTGAACAGTTGGGAAGGTGGGGCTGCAGCACCGCCCTGGCAGTCACCACCGTGTGGCTCACCCACCGAGGCTGAGGGACTTGGCTGATGGGGAGAGACAGAGCTCCCCTGGTTTCCCTGGCCATGGCCACCTGAGCATGCATAACAATGCAAGGCGGGGCCCTCCAGCCTCCCTGTTTATCAGTCAGATATCCATCCCTGACACCTCACATTCAGCATCTCTGTGCTTTCTCTCTGGATGCTTTCCTACCTTCGAATATACTCAGGATCCTGCCGCGTCCACCTGGGTCCAAGCCTCAGCTCTTTTTAGGTTATACCATCCTTTGAGTAGATGGCACACGGTGCCGAGTATTCAAATGTCAGCATTTTCAAAAAATATGATTTTGCCAGCAGGTACTACGTGAAATTAAAACATGAACCACAACATTTTTATTGACAAAAACTCAGATCTAATCATGAGAGCTGAGTATAATCCTTTGTATGACTGCGCTTATAATGGCAGGAGTGGATACCCGCCATTGCGCCCGAGCAAGCTTCTGAGTCAGTGTTCTTTATCTGCAAATTGCTTGCAAATATGCATCACCTAATGCTGGTTTGTTGCCTCAGAGGGCCAAATGGTCCTTTGTTTTAGTGCTCAATAAGTTTGTATTAATATATATCTTCCACATCTTAGATAAGCTTTTAGCATGGACTTCAAACTTTCCTGGTAAGCTTTTAGCACATAATGTTTTCATTTTCCCTGTATATTTAAAGTTTGTAGAGGTTGCATTGCTAAAATGTTTTTTGGACTACAGTTGTCAGTGTTTCCAAGGGTAGGGCTGCAGTTTTCATTGTCCCAAATCCATAGCTCAAGACACATACAACAGAGATTATATGTGAAGACATGAATAGACCCCCCCATTCATAGCCTACATCAGTATGAGTAAAAAGTTCATGTAAATACTTAAAGAGTGTATAGAATTCCTGCAAATTTAATAGTGTTTTACCATATTAGATAAAATTATAATGTGGTTAGTTATCATTTTAATTATTATTAAAAATAGTATGTGTCACCAAGCAACCTCTTATCATAAATTAAATAATACCACTGCTGTATGCCACAGCCCCAAATATTGTTAGTTTGTTTGAAGAAATTAATATTCACTTATATTATTATTACTTTTTTAAAAAACTTACTAATATCTTCTTAGGGAAATCAAGTCAGCCCACATTCTCCTATCTGCAGAAAAGTCAACAATGGTCTTTTGCAGTGCCTCCCCAAGGCTGTGTGCATAGCTCAACCATCTGTCCTGGCCTGGTAACAAAAAAACCTGAGAAGAGGCAAAGTGGTTCCACCAAAAAAGTGAACATCATGAGTACCAAACCTTCTGGTGCCTAGCCCAGCAGTTCCTATTGCCTGTTTCCTACCAACAACTCATAAACATAATCCATGAGTGTTCTTCATGCTCACTTCAGTGACTATGACGTTGGTTCCCTCCTGGTCTTGAAAGGGATGAGCCCTCAGCAGCATGCTACAAACCCTCTGGGGAATAATACAACAAGAAACCACCCAAGCTATATTCAGTACTTTGCAAAACCAAAGAGGGGGAAATATGTAGTTATGGTTGGAGGTTAAAATACTTCATTGAGAACTGTGGCAATTGGTAGCTGCCACACATCATATTATTCTCATTACAGATCCTGGAACTGCAAACTAGCAGTTTGAGCCTACTTACAGACTTCAGGCCTGTGTGCCTCCTTATGTTATTATAGAAGGAACTGTTAATATTACTGTTGGAGAAAAATGGCATTCACTGGGACATGGAGACTGATTGACCACAGGCAGAAAAATAATTTATTGAGAAGCTCTCCCAATGGAGGGGGTCTGAAAAACAGACTTCAGCCGCCCCCGACCAACATGGTGGGGGTCTGAAGAGAGGCTTCAGTGCAATTCTGGAAGGGGGGGGGACTTGAATTTATACAGAACTTTCCTAGGAGGGGAATTGATAGTTCATGGGAGGGGGATTGAGGGTCTAAGTGCAGTAGTGGGAAAGGGTTGAGGGAGTTTACGGCTTTTTGGAATGCTGCAGGAGCAGATTTTTTTTTTCATCTGTAGGGATTAAAAGATATGTAAATATTGAAGACTTCCATCTCCCTCTCCCTCTGATATGCAGGTAGAGATAGTAAAGATCTCCATCTACCTCTGATTTGCAGATGGTGAAGATCTCTATCTCCCTTTATTCCTGTCTCTATGAGATTTCTTTAACCTGTGGGAAAGTGCCATGCTATGCCCTCAGACCCAGGGGAGGGGGTTTGCCTTTTCCCAATGCATATCAGGGGAAATTGAGCTACAGCTTGTTAATTATTGCAAATCTCTAACATTCCTAATTCTTTGTTTATATATATATATGTTGTTATATATATATGGGAAGGATCAGAGGGTGAGGGGATTTGGGGTGTTGGTTCTGTCTGGCTACTTCCTGCTGTCAAGGGGCAGAGAAAAGAAGTTCTCATCCATCCTGTATAGTAGGCTGTGGTTTTAGGGCGCATAGGCATTGATATTGTTGTTCATGTAGCAGAGAGACACCATTTACATATTCCTGGGTTATTGACTGTATGATTTGGTGTATGAATTGGACAAGAAGCTGTAAGAGACAAGGATCAAAAAGAAGCAGCAGGGAAACGGACTTGGCCCAGTGTTTAGGGCGTCTGTCTAACACATGGGAGGTCCGCGGTTCAAACCCCAGGCCTCCTTGACTCATGTGGAGCTGGCCCATATGCAGTGCTAATGCACGCAAGAAGTGCCGCACCACGCAGGGGTGTACCCCACATAGGGGAGCCCCACGCGCAAGGAGTGCACCGGTAAGGAGAGCCGCCCAGCGTGAAAGAAAGTGCAGCCTGTCCAGGAATGGCACCACCCACACTTCCTGTGCCGCACACAACAACAGAAGTGGACAAAGAAACAAGACGCAGCAAATAGACACAGAGAACAGACAACCGGGGGAGGGGGGTGGAATTAAATAAAGAAAATAAATTAATTAAAAAAAAATCAGCAGCAGCAATACTGTTAATAATGATGTTATAAGGGTAAAAGGGTTGATTTTATGGGTGAAGAAAAATAAAAAAGGAATGAGGATAGCCGTGATTGATTTTCATAGTTATTATTTTGGGTTTTCTGAATGATTTCTATATTTTTCTTAGGATTTTAAGATTTTCTTTTACCTGACCAGTTCTGTTAATGTAAAAACAACAAGTTTCATTTATGATTGCACAGATACTAGTATATCCTGTTGAATCAAGGGCAGGGTGGGTGTTTGTTGTCATCTGTTATCTGTTTGGTATTGGGGCAGGGGAGGCCTGAAAATTACAAAAGTAGAAGGGTATTTTTATGTATACTGTTTGCATTGTAATTTAACTAATGTGTTATTACTGGTAATAAGAATGATGATCTTTTGATAGCTCATCAGCCTACTTTTGTTATGCCTCCTGCACACTTAATCAACCCTTGACTAAATGCTTTAGAGGAAACTGTTATCTCCCTGGATGGGAGGAGGTCATGGTCATTTGATCCTGAAGGCTGTTGCAAGCTCTAGACACTCCAGCTTGTAAAATTCTTCTTTAGTCTATTCTGAATCGTTCCTTTAATATATCATGTGTCAATTTAGTAACATTTATCTGGAATTTCAAGGGGAAATAAACAATGTCTTTATGAAAAACAAAAAAAGGAAAGCAATGAAAAGCACAAAGCAGTAAACATCCTTTAAAACACCAAAAACTGAAAACCAGAAACTTCCATCGCTAGAGTCACAGTAGTTCTATAGTAGAATACCAGTAAGTCCACTCTAACATATAATTTATTCCTCCATCCTGTGGACCCTGGGTTGATTATGTCCACTCCAAGTCTCAGTGAAGAGGGGGCTTTGACCCCACATGGTTGGGGGGTGTCATTCTCCTGCTTGCAGGTATAGATACTCTCACTTCCCTGGTGTGGTGGGTGACCATCTTCATCTTCCTCTTAGCTCACCTGAGTAAGTCCAATGAACTGGAGAGTAGGTTTTGTAACTCTGCTGAGGCTCAGGACCCAGCTGTCACATGGGCAGTCCAGAGATTCAAGACTCCTGAGTATACACAAACCCCAGTGCCAAACACAGCTTCAGTCAAAGTGACAGAAGAGGCATGTGTAGAAAGTCACATCTGAGTCCAACTCCATCACACTCAGGAGCACAAATTCCAAAGTAGGACCCACTGGCAGGGCACTGAAATCTGGAGTCATCAGATGTGAACATAGACTGTGTGTCTCCTTAGCACTCAGGAGTACCAGTACCTGTGGTTGTACCTACTCAGCTGGTCCTTGGCAAGAAGGTGTAGTAGCAGAGAAGTCAGGTGTATGCAGTATCAAAGGCCAGGACATGAGAACTCTGGGAAGCAAGGTGGTTTATTTCAACCAGCTGGACTTGGCAGACTCCTGTGCTACTAAAAACTGAATGCCTAGTAGAATTTTGGGTTCCTTTTATACAGAAGAAATAAGAGTGGGGGTCTAATGGTGGTTGTATGCAAAAGGACTTTTTGTTAGTTTCTTCAAGTGTTTTACATGAGTATTAGATAGGTTATTTCTTCCAGGTAAGCTTGATTTAACACATATCCCCCACATTCAGGTAGGCTTGCCACATTTGGCTTGCATCCTTTCTGAATATCCAAAGCTTATAGAATTTATACTTCTCAATTGGTTTTCTAGACATATTTGGATATGAAATAAGTTTGAATCTATGCACAGGCAATATTATTTCCCTCTTTTGATGCCTGCTTAAGGTTATTAAGCTTTGGCATCACTATTGTCAGAGTCTCTCTGGACTGACTGGTATGTATATACTGCCATGAGATGGGCAGCTGTCTGCCTGTTTACTATATCTTTTATTAGGGTGCACATTCTGTTTATGATGAAACGGAGGAGGCAAGGAAGTATGGTGCATCCTCCTATGATGAAGGCAATTATTCCCAGTAGAAACTTGAAATTGTTTACTATTGGCTTCCAGCTTCCAATGGGATTACTTAAATTCCACCCATTCCAGCTCTGGACTGGAACATGAACAATTTTTACCATTTTGCTTGTAATTTCATCAATAACCTTTCCAGTGCTGTCTAGTTCAATGTAGCAGTTAGAGAGATTGAATTTTCCACAAACTCCCCCTTTAGCTGCCAGGAGATAGTCTAGGGTGAGATGGTTTTGACAGATAGCATTTCTGAATTTAGTTTGCTGTTGGGCTAGTAGGTTTAGAGCATGGGCAGTTTCATTAGTTATTATTTCCACCATGGCTTGCAAGTGGATGTTTCAGTTTAGCATATAGATAAGGGTTCAATAAATTCACATGTCATCCTCTGCCTGAGATGCTGGCCCACATAGTACCAGATTACACATTCATGGGGCCATTCTTCACCTCTCCAGGTGACGACAGCCCTTTCTTATATTTTGATACACTGGCTGGCTTAGCTCTTTCCCTTCCATTAAGGGAATGAGGAAGAAGGAGGGTTTTATTGTACTGAGCATACAAGTACCACACCAGTTTTGGGGAAGTTCTCAGAATGCAACTTTCCCACAAATCCAGTACAGACCATTTGGGGCATTAAAGGGGCCTTTTGCAGTGGAGTTCCACACTGATTAATTTGGCCAAAGTACAATTTATGAGAGTGAGGTCAGATTCATTCCACGTTCCCCAAGGCTCTGTTGTATTGGTGGTATAATTTTGGAATTCTCCCCTGTACATGTTAGGTTTCCAACAGATAAAGAAGAGTTTAGGCAGGCCCTTGAAGCACAATATTTTCCTATGACAGAAGTTTACAAGGGCCACATGCTATCTCAGGGGACAGCTGAGAGGCCAGTTTCATTATATCTTTGGCTGTAATTGTGTTCTCTAGTTTCCCAGGGCCGTTCGTCTTCCATATTAGTACCTCTACATACATAGCACAAGGAGACATTTAAGCTGCCCCTACTACTTCAGCTAGGCTTATGAAGAGGTTTCTCACTCCTTGTAGAATGGAAAAGGGCTTTTCCATTTCTTCATAGAAGGAGTGGAACACAGAATGGGCTTTACTTGTGAGTGGGTATTCCCAATACGCAACCCAGATGTAGTCTCCTGGGTCTATTCCTCTACCATCAATGCAGAGACTCGTTTGGACTCCCTGAGTCTGTCGGGATTCAGGTTTAAGGATGGTGAGGTTTAAGTGGTTACAATGACAGCATAAATGGCCAGGGCCATTCCTTTGGTGAGGATGGCTGTTTAGTTGCATCTGTGTTCCATGTGGCCCAGGTGACACAGGACCAGTAGGGGCAGTAGTATGCACCTATGCATTTACACCAGAAGTCCCCCCTTGGACTGCACTTTTCACTTCTGGACCACACATATACTTATTGTATGAGTATATTTTTGCTCCCTGCTAAGCCCTCCACAATTGGTGTTCCATGGTATCCCAGAGTCTATAACTTGGCAAGCATCAAATAGGAGGGACACTCATTGGTTCTGACTAGTGGCTGGGGTAGAGCTAAGTAGCTCCCCATTTTGATTAAGCACCCTTATTTCCCATTTACAGGAAATTGTTGGAGGTTTGGGGTCATAGCAGATTATTTGACCAGATATGTTACAGACACTATAGGAGATTCCTTGAAACTGGCAGGCAGCTATATGGCCCTTGCAGGTGTAATGGTTATGATATATTAATGTGGTATTGACATGGGCCCCCATTCACACCTTTTGGATAATGGCTCACACTCTGTGATGCCAACCTGGGACCAGGGGAGGGTCAGGGCTAGGAGTAGGGAGAATAATCAAAGGGGCATTGTAACTGGGATTAAACTATTCTTTATCTGTACATAGACCTATCAGTTTCTGGGGTGTGATTGGAGCAGAGCTCGGTGTCCCATCCTCAACCTTCAGCCATGCACGGACCAGTCAGATTCTGGGGTGTGACTGGAGCAGGGCTTGGTGTTTTGTTCTTTTGCAAGATGAGTTTGGTTGAGTTGTGGGCATCTGGAA
Organism: Dasypus novemcinctus; assembly: GCF_030445035.2. Lineage (NCBI taxonomy): Eukaryota > Metazoa > Chordata > Mammalia > Cingulata > Dasypodidae > Dasypus > Dasypus novemcinctus. The sequence goes on along the minus strand of NW_026688141.1, from coordinate 203,687 downwards.
TACAGGTCCAGGACTCTGGGGCAGCTTGCTTGACCCGGGTATGGTGTATCCATGGGGTGCTTTCAGCTACTTTAATTGCACTGGGGGTGGATAAAATGACAAGATAGCATCCCCACCATAGAGGGATTAGTGGAGCTGATTTCCAGTCTTTGACACAGACTGCATCTCCTGGCTTCACCAGGTGTATATAGTTGCTTAAGCTAATGGGGGCCCTTTCTTGGACCTAGTGTTGCAGATTTTGTAAGGTTTTTCATAAGCTGATCATTTGCTGAGCTATTGGTAAGTTTCCTCTTTCTCTGAGATCCCCTTCTATATTTTGGATTAAGGGGGTGGTTTCTGAAAGAGGATTTCAAAAGAGGTTAGGCTTGGCTTTCAGCTTGGGCTTGCCCAAACTTGGATAAGAGGACTCAGAAGTACTTGCACCCATTTTGGCCCAGTTTCTTGGCAAATCTTGGCAATATAAGTCTTTATTGTATGGTTCATTCACTCTACTTTCCTGAGCTTTGAGGATGGGAAGAGGTGTGCAGTTTCCATCAGATGCTCAGTGCTTTGGCAATTTTTGAGTGATTTCAGAGACGAAGGTGGGTCCATTGTCAGAGCCAATTGAGAGGGGTAGCCCATATCTAGGAATAATTTCCCTGAGAACTTTGGTTACTTCTTCAGCTCTTTATGTTCAAGTGGGAAAGGCTTCCACCCAGCCAGAAAAGGTGCAAACAAGGACTAGGAGATATTTATAACTTCCAGAGTGTGGCATTTCAGTGAAATCAACTACTAGATCTTCAAGAGGCATATTGTCAATTCTTTGGACTCCTGGGACTTCCATAGGCCCCCTGCCAAAGGTTTTATTTTTGCACTTGTGATGCACTACTGGCATATGGCATGGGTGATAGCAGCCAGACTTGGGATGTAGAAGAATCTTACTTTTTTTTTAAAAAAATTATTATTTATTTATTTCCCCTCCCCCATCCCACCCCGGTTGTCTGTTCTCTGTGTCTATTTGCTGCATCTTCTTTGTCCGCTTCTGTTGTTGTCAGCAGCACAGGAATCTGTGTTTCTTTTGGTTGTATCATCTTGTTGTGTCAGCTCTCCGTGTGGGCAGCACCATTCTTAGGCAGGCTGTACTTTCTTTCGCACTGGGTGGCTCTCCTTACTGGTTACATTCCTTGCACGTGGGGCTCCCTTATGCGGGGGACACCCCTGCATGGTAGGGCACTCCTTGCACGCATTAGCACTGTGCATCGGCCAACTGCACACGGGTGAAGGAGGCCCGGGGTTTGAACCACAGACCTCCCATGTGGTAGACGGATGCCCTCACCACTGGGCCAAGTCTGCCACCTGAAGAATCTTTCTAAAACTTCTTTAAGATGGGTTTTTCCCAAGAGTGTCTTCTCATGGTAGTGTTGAACTAATGTTGTGGCTAATATTTGTGGCACAACTATTGTGTGATCGGGCAATGTCCACCATCCATTTTCTCCTTATATCCCACCCTCAGAGAGTATCCACTCTCTCGGCTTGAGTGTATTGCAGCTCTTGTTGATTCAGAGGCTGTGGCAGGCAGTGTATACTGGAGTTTCTGATAATTAAAAAGGTTGAGGAATGAGAGCAGTGACCAGGTTTTTAGACAGGGATCCTTCCCATGCCACTCTTTTTGCTTCAGCATCTGCCCTCTGATTTCCCTGGGTGACAGGGCTGTGGCTTGTCTGGTGTCCCTTGCAGTGCATTACAGCCACTTTGGTAGGTTTCCAAACTGCTTCTAGTAGTTCCAGAATCTGTGTGCCATATTTAATGCTCTTTCCTCCTGAGTTAATGAGTTCTTTTTGTTTGTATAAGGCTCAGTGCATATGCTGGGTAAAGAAGGCATATTTGGAGCCTGTGTAGATATTAACCTTTGCTCCAGCTGCAAGTTGTAGGGCTTGGGTGAGGACAATGAGTTTGACTTTCTGTGCTGATTTGCTATCCAGGAGGCTCTGGGCCTCCTGATACCACAGCATATCCCACTCACTGATTGCTGTCCTGCATAAAGCTACTCCCATCCATGAAGAACTCCATGTCAGAATTTGCCAGTGGCTGGTCTTGGAGGTCTGGCCTGCTGGAATATACTTCTTGTGATGTTTTCAGGCAGTTATGGGCTAGAATCCCCAGCTCCACGGGTAGTAGAGTGGCAGGATTTAGGGTTTTTACAAGTTCCGGTTGAAGGGAAACCACATAATGGGGTTCGATATTTAACCAGGCAGCTGTTAGTTAGCTGGTGTGTTCCTTTGGCTTTGAAGACTATGATTACTGCATGCAGAACCAAGTTTATAGCTTCTAGTGTAAAAATGACTGCAGCTGCTACAGCTTGCAGACATGAGAGCCTGTCTTTGGGCTAGTGTCCAGTTGCTTGAATAGATAGCTATGGGTCTTTGCCAGGAACCGAGGTATTGAGTGAGTGCCCCTACTGTGATCCTTTGGCAGTTGTGAACATAGAGGTAGAATGGTTTACTGAGATCTGTGGCTCAGTGCTTCCATTAGAGCTTGTTTGAGAGCAATGAAAGCATTTTTCTGTGGGCTTTCCCAGAGCAGGGAATCATAATCTTTCCCCTTTGTGACTTCATATAAAGGGCACATGAGGACCCCAAAATTGGGGCTCCAACTGTGGCAGAATCCTGCCGCACTGAGGAACTGGCAGCTTCTGGTGGCTGTTGGGCTCAGGGAGACTACAGATTGCTTTCTTTCTTTCAAGTCCCAATTCACGGTGCCCCTGCATTATTTTTATAATCTAGATATTTGACCTGAGGCAGGCATATTTCGGCTTTTTTCTTAGACACTCGATAGCCTTTTTGCTGTAGATGCTTTAAATGACAGGTGATATATGACTGACAGGGAGCTGTACAGAACATATGTCCAGGGTGCATGGTAATGTTTGGATATACTCATAGTGGCAACAATTAAAAACCACAGTAGGGGGGGTACTGGGTTCCTGGCCAGTGGTGCTCTGTCGTGGTCCCTAGGGGAGCAGCGACAGTCTCCCAGGTACAGTGGTGGGGACCGGGAGGGAGTGAGGGTTCAACAGTGAGCCCCTGATACTAATGACTATGCTTGTGAGCTGATAAACCCAAAATAAGAACAAGGCCTAGAGCAACTTTGTGCCTGGGAATTTCCTTCTGTCAGCCTTCATGTTACTCAAATGTGGCCAGTCTCGAAGCCAAACTCAGCATGTAAATGCAATGCCTTCCCCCCAGCGTGGGACATGACACCCGGGGATGAGCCTCCCTGGCAACGAGGGACCACTATCAACTACCAACTGATGATGCAACTGGAAAATGACCTTATACGGAAGGTTCAATGCGGATCAGCAGAATATCCATGTCTACATAAAATACCATGACTTTAAAATGCTGTTTGACCTAAAGTAAGGGGGAAATGGAAAGGAGAAATGAGTTTATATGGCTACGAGTTTCTAAAAAAGAGTCTGGAGGCTGGCAGAAGGTTTGCCCTCATGCACAACTGAGCAGAGTCAGAGAGACAGATAAAGCAGATACAACCCCCAGATATTGGTTCCTTTGAGGGCTAAAGAGACCCATGGGAGTTATGGTCATGGCCGATGGGGTTAACTACCAGGGCAGATGGCCCCTCTTTGGAAATGGTGTTTATGTGTGATGAATCTGGACTCAGATGGGATCTCCCTTCATAAGACTTTCATGCTAATGTGCTGGAGGTGCAGTTAATGTTGGGGTTTAAGATATATTTAGGGGATTTGAATCTCTGGACTGACAATGTGATAGCCAGATCCTGAGCCTCAACAGACTCCAGCACCTACAATCTGATTTATTGGACTTACCACACTCAGCTAAGATGGAGGTGAAGAAGGACAACCACCACACCATGGAGCCTAGAGTGATTACAACTGAAAATGGGAGGATTGCATCCAGCATCCAGGTGGAATCTGAGCCTCCTCTTGAAATAAAGGTGCAATGGACACAACCAATCCAGTGTCCACATAGAAGAGGTGGCATTGGATTGGGAAAAGTGGACATAATGGACAAAGGGTATGGGGAAAGGCAGGAAGAGATGAGAGGTGGAGGCGTCTTCGGGACATGGAGCTGCCCTGGATGGTGCTTCAGAGGTAATCACCGGACATTGTAAATCCTCACAGGGCCTACATGATGGAATAGAGGAGAGTATGGGCCATGATGTGAACCAATGTATATGAGGTGCAGAGGTGCCCAAAGATGTACTTACCAAATCCAATGGATGTGTCATGATGATGGGAACGAGTGTTGTTGGGGGGGCGGAGAGGGGGGGTGGGGGGGGTGGGGTTGAATGGGACCTCACATATATATTTTTAATGTAATATTATTACAAAGTCAATAAAAAATAAAAAAATTATAAAAAAAAAAAAAAAGAGCATGGGTTCCACCGGCGCAGTCTTGGTAGGTGGGACTTCTGAGAATGAGGACATCTACATAATGGAGGAGAAAACAGTTATGGCTTTCTGGTTTAAAGGATTTGAGATCACTAGCCAGACCTTGTCCAAAAATAGTGGGGGCATTTTTAAACCCCTGAGGCAGTTGCGTCCATGTTAGCTTCTGCTTTTCATCTGGGTTCAGATTGTCCCACCTAAAAGTGGAAATTGGCTGGCTGCAGGGCACTACCCAAATGCAGAAGAAGGCATCCTTAAGATCTAGGCATGAAAACTAGATTGCCAATGAGGGTATTAAGCTGAGAAAAGTATATGGATTAGAAACTGCAGAATGAAGGGTTATTACTGCCGAATTAACTGCTAGTAAGTCCTGGACTGGGCGGTAATCCCCATCAGCTTTTTTAACTGGAAAGAGTGCGGTGTTCCATGGAGACTGGCATGGCTCAATATGCTTTCATTCAGTAATCTCTGAATAAGTAGCTGGACATTTGCTTGTGCTTCACGTGGTACTGGATATTGCTTTATGCTTATTGGACTGTCTGTGGCCTTTATTTCAATAATAATTGGAGGAATGTCATGTGCCATCCCCATTGGGTTACCCTCTGCCCATACTTCAGGTGCATCTTCAAAAGGGAGCTGCATGGGCATGGACTGGCCGGTTTCACTGAGGCAAAACAGTCTCCATTCCTCCTGCAGAGGAAGGGTTAGCACTATTCTCAGAGGGTCCTGTGGCCCCAGTGTCAGTGTGGATTGCCCCATGACATCAAAGGTAATTTGAGCTGCAGTTTAGACAGCAGGTCGCAACCCAGGAGGGGGACTGGGCACTCTGAAGATAAAGGAATTTGTGAGTGACCTCTTTTCTCCCAATGTTGCAGGTCCTGGCTTGCAGGAAGGGCCATTGGGTACTTTTGCCAGTTGCACCTATGACAGTGGCCTGTCTTTTTGAGAGAGGCCCAATTGGCTTGGTCATTAAAGAATGTTGAGCCCCAGCATCAACCATCATATGTATGGTGTGGCCCCCAATTTGGACTCTGACCATAGGCTCTGCAGGGCCGGGAGAATAGGAACCCAGTCTGTCCTAATAATCTCCATCAGAGTCCTCTATTCCTGCCAGCCCAATTATCTGATTTGCAGGGGTTTTTTCCTGAACTTTTTTGGACCCAGGTTTTGGTTTGTGATGCCCCACTAGCTTTCCTGGTTAATGTTTTAACTGCAGTGGCAGGGTTGAGTGGCCAGCTGGGACACTCTTGCTTCCAATGCCCATCTTCTTTGCAGTACACACACTAATTTTGCCCTAGCATAGGCCCTTCCCTCTCCTTGGGGCAGGGGATTCCAAGTTTACTCTCCTTGAGACAGGAATGGATTTTTCCATGATTGCCAGTCAGAAGATCTGCCTTCTTCTTCATCTTCTGACTTTCTTCCCTCCTTGTTTCTACATCATGGTTGGCATAGACTTTAGTAGCTACTTCCATGAGCTGAGAGATATTCATTCCAGCAAACCCATCCAACTTCTGCAGTTTTCTTTGGGTGTCAGCTTGTGATTGGGAAACGAATGCTGCGTTGACCATTGTTTGGCTCTCAGGAGCATCTGGGTTTGAAGGGTGTGCATACACAAAACATGCTGCACAGCCTCTCATAGAATTGAGCTGGACTCTCATCCAGAGCCTGTAGAATTTGAGTAGTTTTTGCCATATTTACTGTCTTGTGGCTCCCCACCATGAATCATTCAACTAAGGCCCTATGGAAAGTTTCTAGTCAGTTGAGCCTGGTTGTGCTCTTTGGATCCCACAGGGGTTCCTCCTCTGGGGACTGCAAGTAGGCACATTGGTCACTCTCCAAACTTTCCTCAGGTGGGTGCTAAGCCAGGTTACAGCTCCCTGCATGACACACATTCTTTCTTCAAAGTTTAATAAAGTCATTATAAATTGTTTACAATCAACCCAGGTGGGTTTGTGGGTCTGTATGATGGACTGGAAAATGTCCATCATGGCTTGAGGCTTCTCTGAGAATGGTGAGGTATGGCTTTTCCAGTTAAAAAGGTCCGTTGTGGTAAAGGGCTGATAGATGAATGTCCAGGTCCCCCCCAAACCTAGCCATGTGCATCATAAAAAATTGGGGTCCAGCCTTCATGGAAAGGTAGCTGGTAGGCAGGCTTTTTCTCTGCTTCCTCTGCCCCTAGGGGTTCCTGTGGTTTAAGTTGCTACCTCTCAGCATCTCCACCCTGACTGATTGGCAGCACTGCAGCAGCATTGCCAGGGGCAATGGGCTGTAAAAGCTGCAGATCTGTATTTTCCATTGCAGAAGGTATCAAAGACCACTGAGGAGATGGTAAAAGCTGCTACAGGGATGGCATAGGGCTCTCTGGTTCGATAAAGGCAACTGCAGGGATGGTATAGGTGCCCTCTCAGATGGTGATAAAATCAGTGGTGGGGGTGGTATGGGTGTCTCTTCCCTGTGTGGATGATGATAATGGGGCACTGCTTAGAGAGACTAGCTCATTTTCATTCCTTAGTATTTCTGGGGCAGGAGTCATTGCATACAGTGACAGAAATTCATGTTTGTATGGCCCTTCTAAAATGGGCAGATTGGCACTGGACTCAGGGTACACTTTCTCTGGGCCCTTTGCATGGTGATTGTTTGGTATGGTCCCTGGGACAGCACTCCTAGGTTTCTGTATTAGGCAAGTTCTAGCTTCCATATTCATACTCTACCCTAACCAAGGTGGATTTTGGCTTACAGCATTTTCCCAAGGATCAATGTAGGGGAATTGGGTGTCCTGGGTTTCCAGTTACTGCATCATGGACTTTATGGATGATCCAGGGATCTAAAATGCCATACTGGGGCCAGCCCATGCCAAAAGTTGGCCATTCTAATTCACAAAGCATCCTAAGCTTTCCTGGTTGGAACCTTATGCTGTATACATCTTCATGGAATGCATGGGGGAAGTTTTTCAGCATACAACTGAAGAGGATCCTACTTTGTGTGTTTCCCATGTTTCCACCCTGTGCTGATGGTACACAACAGTCACTCAAGCCATACACTTAGTCCATCTCTGGTCGCAACCCTCACGGAAACTTTCAGCACCTCTTAACCTTAGCAGATCTGTATAAGCCCCTGACTTGGAAGAGGGTCCCTTTGCAGGGACCCCCCAGACTGCCCTTGATCATATGAGGTCACCACAGAACCACAGATCAGGACTCTGCACTTGCCACACAGAAGTGACTTTCTGCATCTCACCCAGTTGCCACAATCACATGCACACAACCACCCCCCTTTCCTTTTCTCGGACCTGAAGAGGAGGTACCTTCCTCCTGTATTCTCAGGTGTACTGGGGCCTCCCCTTTTAGAGAGCTGATCAGTCTCCCTCCTTATTTTAGAATTAGGCTTTTCCTGCACTATGCCCCTGGGGGTCTTACCCATCTGATGTGTTGTGCTCCTTGCTTCATTCTCATTGTCTCTCAAATGCACTGGTGCTCTGGTTCTTCCAGGAGGGCTCTGGTGAAGACCACAACCTCTTTCTGGACTAAAAGGGGAGTCCAGGGGCACCCAGGGCTGGGTTTAACCTGGGCCCTCCCAGCCTCCTCAGAGACATCCAAAAGGGGCAAACAATTGTTGCCACCTCTGATCTTCTCAGCGCAATCCTGGACAAGCCCCCAGAATTGTAGTAGCAGAGAAGTCAGGTGTATGTGGTGTTGAAGGCCAGGACACAAGAACTCTGAGAAGGAATTTGACTTATTATTTTTTTAAAGATTTATTTATTTATTTATTTCTCTCCCCTCCCCCCACCCCAGTTGTCTGTTCTCTGTCTATTTGTTGCATCTTCTTTGTCCACTTCTGTTGTTGTCAGTGGCATGGGAATCTGTGTTTCTTTTTATTGCATCATCTTGTTGTGTCAGATCTCTGTGTGTGCAGCACCATTCCTGGGCAGGCTGCACTTCCTTTTGTGCTGGGTGGCTCTTCTTACAGGGTGTGCTCCTTTGTGTGGGGCTCCCCTATGTGGAGGACACCCCTGCATCGCACGGCACTCCTTGTGCACATCAGCACTGCACATGGGCCAGCTCCACATGGTCAAGGAGGCCCTGGGTTTGAACTGCAGACCTCCTATGTGGTAGGTGGACACCCTAACCACTGGGCCAAGTCCACCACCTGGAAGTTGATTTATTTAGACCAGCCAGAATTGTTGGACTCCTGTCATAATAAAAACTGAGCCCCAAATAGAATTTTTTGGGTCCCTTTTGTACAGAGGAAATAAGAGTGGGAAGAAAAATTGTGCTTGTATGTATGCAAAAATATTTTTGTTAGTTTCTTCAAGTGTTTTGTCTGAGTATTGGATTGGTTATTTCCCCCAGGTAAGCTTGAATTAATGCATATCCCCCACATTCCAAGTCAGCGTTTAGCACTAACCCCCCCCCCACATTCCAGCTTATATCCTCCCTGAATATCCAAAGCCTACAGAGTTTATACTTCTCAATTGGCTTTCTAGGCATATTTGGAAATAAGTTTGGATTTGTGCACAGGTTATATTACATCTGCTGCTTTCAGCCCTCCATTTATAAAGGACTCCAGCAAGAGGACCGATACCCACCCTAGACTTACTGAAGCAATCCAATCAAAGACCCCAAATTGAATCCATTTCAAGTTCTCAAGCCCACAGGAATGAATTAGCTCCAAGAATATGTGATCTTTCCTGGGCTCCACATAAAGTTTCAAAGTGCCCCAACATGAAGGTCAGTTTCTTTCTCTTGCCTATAGTATTTTTGTTGATTGGCTTTATATTAAAACTCTTCTCTGACACTTAGAATTGGCTGTATTTAATTGATCAAATTTTCCCAGTTCTTCATCTCATTCTAGCCCTGGATATTTGGTATAATTTTTAAGATTGTACTATGTGTGTAATTGTTTTACCCTAAGAAAAAAGATTCTTTCCTAGTTCTCTGAGAATATTGATCTGTTCTGGTGTTTTGTTTTTTTTTTTGTTTTTTTTTTACACACTCCTTTCATTGCCTCTAGCTGTTTTACATGATATGCAAAATCTTGGAGGATGGTCACCTCAGAAAGGACTTTCTGAAGTCAGTATTTCCAGTCAAATGAGGACCAGAGACTCACAAAAAGGGCTCAGACCAGCCCCAATGAGCCCTGGAGAAAGGTACAGGTAAGACACCAGAAGCCTTTTTCACAACTCGGTGAAGCTTGAATTCCTGGCCTGCCAAAAATAGGCACCCTTTAGAAAACTGTTCCCTGCAACCCTAAGGGGGTATTGTGCCTTTAAGCTTTAACTGCCTTCCTCCATGTCAGCAGTGGGGTTGAGTCAATGGCAGTGGCTGTCCTTGTCTGGGTTAGCTAAAACAGCAGTTCAGAACTGGAACTCAGTAATCAAAACTTGCTGATCAAAAGATATGCTCAACCCCACCATTCTCGGGGTAGACTTCCATGTTCCTCTCCACCCACAACAGCCAGCCAGGGACTAGATCCTAAGATAGCCCATATCATGAATGGGGGATGGGTGCCAGCTGTAAGTATAGACTGAGCTACGCAGTATTTTTTAAACTTGATAAAAATTGTAATTAGACTGTGTAGTGTTCTTTTTTAACAAATCAATTTTATTTATACATATTAATAAAGCTTACAATTCACACAAAGTAAAAAAACAGTGGAATTTGGTATGATCACATAGTTGTGCATGCTTCACTTCAATCATTATTGGAGTATTTCTATTATTTCAGTAATAATAAAAAACAAACAGGAAAATTGCTCACCTCTCAACCTCTCTATGATTCCCCTGCTGTTCGTAGTTGCTATTTCTGGCTACTCTTGCAAAATTATTTATTAGTTCATTAAGTTGTTTTTTTGAGATGTATTCACATACGCTATGATCTATCCAAAGTGTATAATCAATGGCTTTTATTATAATCATAATGTTGTACACACAGTTTTTAGCACAATTTCTCAGCCTTTTCTATACACCATTCTCTGGATGCTGTATAACGCTCCTTTGGCTTCCTGAGCTCCAGAACAGCTGTTACAGACAGTTTCTGACTCTTCACTAGCTCTTTTGGAAGAGAAGTGAGTCCTGAATCTCCCTGCTCTGCCATCTTCCTGGAAATTCCCTTGCTAGTGTAAATATCTTTGGTATACATGGAACAAGATAACCTAGTACACATCTTCCTGACCAAACATGGAGAAAAGTTTTATATATTTTCCCACATGGAAAATAAGCAATCCAATATGATCTAAAGTTAGGTTAAGATTAGATCCAGAAAACCATCTTGAGTGTCTCTCTATTTGTATTTTTTTACCCTTTAAGGAGGTCATATAAGCATCAGCACATTGCCATTTTACAAGAGTCCATTAGTCTGAGAAAGAAGAAAGCATTCCTATTTAAATGATGTAACAAATCATGTATATTACTCCCAATTAAGTATGTTGAGTTTCCATTTTAAATATAACCTGAATATTGACTAAATCATGTTATATAAGTTTATCGTATTGGGGAAAGAGATAATGCAGGCATTACACATGCAAGTGGGATACTTGTCATTGAATGAATATCTAATTTAGTGATTTTCTTTGTTACATCAGTAAAAGTATCATTATTGGAGTCACTTTTAAGCTCTCAGTCTTTGACTATGGGAGTCCCATCTCTATTGTCTGAATCTAACCTGATTGATTGGTTATATACAACCAATATATACAACCAGTCTTGTATACAGCCAATTTTGGCCCTGTCTTATTACAGTTTTCTTGCATAAAGAAGAGTTTATAGCCACCAAATTATAAGTTGTGAAAATGTAGTTAAAGCTTCAAATAAAGTGTCCCAATGCCAAATACATTTAACTTACTGATCTGTAACAAGGGCTGACTAATTTTTAACAGGATACCAAATCTTTTTATTAAACATTTACCTCTTTTTTTGGCCAGTGATCACTTTTGCCTGAATGGAACACTATTTTAGGTCCATATTTTTTTTTAAATGAAAATAAGCTTTATTACATCAAGTAATAAATACATACAAAGATGCAAACAGTTTCAGTCATTTTTTCCCAGACATTTTGATCAACTTACAGGAAACACAAAACTGAAAACTACACAGTCTCAGTATGAAAATTTTTGGGGATCCTTGTTCGGTATGATAGATTGCTCTTCTGTATTTATAACTTGTGCACTTTTTATTTGACTTCAAAGCACTAATAGTCATGCAAATGCTTAAGCAAAAAGTTATATTAAGCAGAATCTACACTGTATTGCCAAACTGGGACTGGCTACTAAGAAAAGCGTGCTGTCAGTATTTGCTAAAAACAGAATCCTTAGAGTTGTATTAGCTTATGAAAATAACAACTTAGGTAACATAAATATATTCAAGAGAAGATTAAAGTGAGATACTGGTATCTTGGAGGCAAACTATAGTTTGATGTAAGATAGGTAACTTTTCCATGTATTATTTTTTTAATCAATGCTTAAAAAAATACCCGGGTACTTCCTAACTACTTAAAACACAAATCCTAATCAACTGCAAAATCTTTTCTCAATCTTAGTCGGTAGGTTCAGAGCCTAATGAACCATGAAAACAAACTGTTAACATTTTGAAAACAAAAGAGTTACATCTGAACAGGTAGATGAACTGTAACTTCTCATCTTGTAAAGATGGAAAGCCTTCAAAACTAACGAGGTGGCTAGGATCTGGCATTCTGTTCTGTTTTGGCCAAGCACTCCCGAACCAGTCCTCTAGCATGAATGATGCCTCGTTTCAATCTCTTCATGGCGCTCTTGCTCCCTGCGTAGGTGGGTCTGATCTCTTTCCCCAGCTCTTTGATGATGGCCAGCAGCTCAGCATATTTGCTTTGGGGCACCTGGCTCTTCCCAGTTCCCTGGGTGTAGCCAAGGGATGGCTGCCATAGTCACTCAGCAGCTGGTGGTACTGCGAGGATGTCGCATACTGGTAGAAGGAGAGTGGACACTTCCAGCCGCGTTGAGGGAGGCGGCGGGCATGTGCGCATTCAAGTTCAGTTTGTAAGGCATCCCCGCGGGTGGCGGGGCGCAGGGCGTGCGGGGCCGGCCCGCGGTGGTGGCTGTGGCAGCAGTAAGGCGGTGAGGGGGCGCTGCGCCCGTGGCCCCTGCACCCTCTGTGCGCCCGCTGGGCTCCCGCGCACTTTTTGTTGGCAGCGGCTTGGGCCGCACCGGCAAATATCTAGGTCTGTCTTTATCATCTAGATTTTGGAAAACCCAGCAATCAGTTAAATTTATAATGCTAGAAACCCTATAAATAACTGGAGTTGAGCTAGATCTAACCTTAGGGAAGTAGCAGTGATTAATAGTGATATAGCCTGTGCATAAATTCAAAATTGTTTCCCAGTGTACCTGGTCCCCAAAATAGCCAAATAAGTAATATAGGCCCTACAGTCTTTGAATGATCAGATACGATGTGAGACTAAATGTGTATTTAGGGCTGCCTCCAGATGAGATATGGAAGATACGCTAATCCAAGCTGCCTTGGATGTGGAGAATATGTAACTCGCCTGGAGGAAATAACCTATCTGATACTAAGATCAAACACTGAAGAACCTAACCAGAGGTCTGTTTGCCATCACTGTTAGTCTCCCTAATCCTATATCCTCTGTATAAAAGGGTCTGAAAAAAGCTATTCGGGCCTCGGTTTTTATTAGGACAAGAGTCCACTGAGCCCAGCCGGTTGAAATAAACCAACTTCCTTCTCGGTACTCTCGTGTCCTGGCCTTCGATACCTCGCACACCTGATTTCTCTACAACAATAGCATTGCTTTTTAAATTTTTAAAATCACTTAATAAGTTGTTTCTTTGTAAATCAATCAATAATATTTTACACCATGCTTTAAAATTTAGGTAATCAAGACCACATTAATAATCCATAGGCATTTAGAATGAGATTCCATTTGCTCAGTTTTGCATTGTAAGCAGCATAATCACTGCAAAGATATACTCTGAATGTATATTTAATTATCTCATTTATACTAACTCTTCTAAGAAAGGATGTATTCTGTTTAGCTCTAGCTGGAGGTATCAAATTAAAAATTAATTAAGCTTTACTGTATTTGAGAATAGCTTTGGCTTAATTACCAATACCTTCAGCCATTTGTTTTATATTTACATACGTATACATGGGTAAGTCATATGTGGATGTGTTTATTGTTTTTATGAAGTCTATCTATAACAATCTACTGCTAATAACAGACACACTATTGACCCGACCCGCGGATCAGTAGAACCAAGACCTGAGGGAGGGATTGGGAATGAAAAGGGACAAGAGACACAAAGAATGGAGACAAGACAGGATTCTGATCAAGTCTTGTTTATTGAGGGTCAATCAGGGGTATTTATAGCTAGGGATGAATGAGGTGGTACATACTGATGACAACACATGTGTCAGTAAGTGATTGATTAACTAGATTTTGATTCTCCTGCCACACGCATGTGCAGATGGTTATTTGGCAACGTCAGCGGAAAGACTTTCGTGCTCTTTAGGGAGTGCCCAATTGGAGCCCGGGGGAGTGGTGTAAGAACAGAAACTTAATTGCTTCAGCGAGGGTGGGGAAATGGAAACTTAACCCAGTTAGTATCTAAAAATAGCACTTAGCAACAAGATGGCCAATACAACACCTGTGCCAGAGGCAGCTTCCCACACACTATGTTGCTGTTTAAAATTGGCCCTCAGTTCTGTTCTAAACTCATAGTTCAGTTTATTTTATTGCCCTCAACCTGTCATAACCAGAAGCAAAACACTGGAACTTTAAATTAAAACTCAACTCCACTTATCTAAAGGTTTGTTTATTCATACTATTTTGCTGAAGGACTCATACATATATATAAATCAATAAGTTAATCTATGCAGTTTGACAGCAATATTAGAATCCCATGACCCTGTAATTAATTCTTGAAGTGATGTATATTTTCTGGATAATTTAGAGAAATGTTGACCTTTCCAGCTATTTTTTAAAAAATGAACAGTTCTTCCTTTTAACTAATTTATGGATTAATCCTTCTGAATTCACTTGTTTCTGAAACTGGTCTTAAGTAAAGTTCTGATGTCTAGGCAATTAATAGAGACTGTGTAATCCTGTCTAAGAAGACACTTCAAAGTGAATTAAACTGGTTTTCACTTGAGAGAAACAAACAATTCCCACCAAATCCTGAAAATGTCACATTGGACCTCCCAGGACAACTCCGCATTTTACTGCAGAGCTTTAAAAAAGTTGTATTGGCTCTTCTGAAAGACTCTCAATGGACAATATCATCACCACCTATACCTGGAGAACAAGTAGTACATTTTTTACTTCAGTAGCAGAGAATATAACTACCAATTTCTATTTATCTGTAAAGAATATCTTTTAAAGATTTTTTTCTCTGCCCTTCCCGCCCCCCGCCCCCAGTCATTTGTTCTCTGTGTCCATTTGCTGTGTTCTTGTTTTTGTCTGCTTCTGTTGTCAGCGGCTTGGGAATCTGTGTCTCTTTTTGTTGCATCATCTTGCTGCATCAGCTCTCCATGTGTGTGATGCCATCCCTGGGCAGGCTGCACATTCTTTCACGCTGGGCAGCTCTCCTTATGGGGCACACTCCTTGCACATGGGGCTCCCCTACACAGGGGACACTCCTGTGTGGCACAGCACTCCTTGTGCACATCAGCACTGCACGTGGGCCAGCTCCACACAGGTCAAGGAGGTCCGGGGTTTGAACTGTGGACCTCCCATGTGGTAGACAGACACCCTAGCCACTGGGCCAAGTCTGCTTCCCTGTAAAGAATATTTTAAGAGACTCTGAAAGAGCAGAGTAAGGATGAGAAGATGTAAGAGTATCTAAAATTTAAATAATAAATCTCTCTCACAAAATTTATCTCCTTAAAAGAAATGTACTAAATAATGTATATGTGAATACCCTACTTATATTTTGAAAAATCAGTTATTTTTATTTAAGTGAAGGTAGAAATGAATTAAAATATGAAGGATAGAGTTAAAAAACCAGCTATATAACCAATTCAAATTACATTAAAACCCAAACATGAACTATAAACAGAAGTGAAATTTTCTTAAAAGTAAGTGAATATTCACTAAACCCATCCCCTGCCCTAGTAGGTAAATTATATTGAGAAGAATTCTACATGAACTGAGATACTTTTAAGCTTAAATATGTATGAAAACATAAAAATAAATTTAATGTTGCCAAAATAACAAGCTATATAGCCAATTCAAATTACATTAAAACCCAAATATGAACTATAAAGAGAAGTGAAATTTTCCTAAAATGAAATGAATATTCACTAAACCATATCCCCTCCCCAAGTAGGTAAATTACATTAAGGCGAAGAATTCTACATGGACTGAGATACTTTTACACTTCAATATGTATAAAAACATAAAAATAAATTTAATGTTGCAAAAATAACTATCTGAGTTTTTAGAGTTACATAGTTAGAAATATATAATTCTACTCTTACAAACAAGTCAATTAGGAGAAATAAGTTAGCATAATCATTTGAACTAGCTGCCTACATATTGGGCAGGCCTTATTTTGTTTTTTGTGGGTTTTTTTTTAGCTTTTTTGAACATGTAAAACAAGCCATAAGATGTCCTTTTTTGTCATGGATGATACAGTCAATTTTAGGTCACAAGGTTCAATGGCACAAAGATGGAAACTAGATTCCATGCATTTTTCTTTATCTTGTGATTCATTCCTCTCAAACTCTTGGACAGCTTTAATTTTTTTTAATTTTTAAAGAAGCTTTAGATTATATAAATGTTTAATAAAAAATATAGGGGATTCCCATATTCCCCAACCCCTCACCCTAACCCTCCCACACTTTCCCACATTGACATCTTTCATTAGTGTGGTAAATTTGCTACAATTGATAAACACATATTGAAGCATTGTTATTAACAATGTACTATAGTTTCTATTATAGCTTACACTCTGCCTTACCCAATTTTATAGGTTATGACCAAATGTAATGGCCTATACCTGTCATTGCAATGTCATGCAGGACAATTCCAATGCCCCAAATGTCCCCATATTATATCTATTCTTCCCTCTCCCTCACCTCAGAACCTCTGGTGGCCACTACCTTTACATCAATGATAAAAGTTCTTCCATTGCTAGAATAATATTAAATCTATAATAGAATAATACTAAGTCTACTTTAGTCCATTGTTCACTCCCCAGTCTTGAGAATTTCAGGATGGTGATCCCACTGCTTCTACTTGAGAGGGGGCTTAAATCCCAATGGGCAGATGGCTGACATCTTCTTACTGGTATAAATGTTGCTACTAGAAATTGATGGCTGAGAATAGCCCTCATTTTCTTGGGATTGGGAGGCTTGTGTGATTTTATTCTTTTCCTCTATGTCATTTTTCTGAAATCAGGAACATTAAAGTCCTCTTCTACATGTGTTGAGTTTTCTAGTATGGCTTTCCCAGGTATTTTCCCTTTATCATTTCCTTTATCTTCAGGAAGCCAATTCTCACATCTGTTGTAATGCATTTCCACAAGGGGAGGATACATTTCATTGCATGAAGTACATTTCCCACAGAGAGCTAAGGAAATTTCAGGATCTTCTTCAGATGAGTCTGTATCACTCTCCCCTGCTTGATATACAGTAACTTGATAAACCTGATCATCTTCATATGAGAGTTCTTGTCCTTCTTCACTAATCTTCTGAATCAAGAGATTCAACTTCAAATTATACACTGAATTGATCTGAAACTGAATCCTGATTCAACCAATCACCAGAATGTTCACTTAAACCAGTATCAACATCCAGATTTGATAGTCTCCATTGATTCACTCCTACAGAATCTTTTACACCTTATCTTCCTTATTATAGAGCAAGACTTTCATCAGAGGAAAGGTAAATGCTAGCAGATTTGTGGTGCTTTCTCTGTTGTCCACCAGCTAAGTCTTCTGAATTTTCTGTCTCACTAATTACTCTCCTTTTAGATGAAGGTCTAAAAATCAAATTTGAGGATGAAGGTTTCTCCTCCTACACCTCTTGCACAGGGTCCCTTTGATGGCTGCCATCTTTTTTTTTTAAGATTTATTTTATTTATTTCTCTCCCCTTCCCCCTCCCCTGCCCCAGTTGTCTGTTCTCTGTGTCCATTTGCTGTGTGTTCTTTGTCTGCATCTGTTGTTTTCAGTGGCATGGGAATCTGTGTCTCTTTTTTGTTGCATCATCTTGTTGTGTCAGCTCTCCGTGCATGTGGCACCATTACTGGGCAGGCTGAACTTTCACACTGGTCGGCTTTCCTTATGGGGTGCTCTCCTTGTGATGGGGCTCCCCTATGCAGGGGCACCCCTGCGTGGGGCAGCACTCCTTGTGTGCATCAGTGCTGCACATGGGCCAGCTCCACATGGGTCAAGGAGGCCCGGGGTTTGAACCGCAGACCTCCCATGTGGTAGACGGACACCCTATCCACTGGACCAAGTCTGCTTCCTGATGGTTGCCATCTTGAAGGTGACGCCTGTTTTCACTTAGAGATGCACCTGAATCTGATGGTTCCTGCTGGTTGACTACTACCAACTTTCTGTAGACATTTTCCTGTGTTCTTTCACAGAGGAGCTTGGCACTACAAACAACTCCCCTAGAAGATAATTTAAACAATATATAATATATTATTGTTTCTCATCACTTGGTCATAATATAGTGACCAAGATAAAATATAATGTCTTTCATTGTGTGTGTTTTTGTGCACCAACAGACTTTAGCAACTTCAGTAATGATTGTTTTGTTCTAACCAGGGTCTCTGGTTCTGAAACAGGAATCTGTGAGGTGCTCATAGCATACCAGTAGATAGATAATTGTTGATATTGCACATTTGCCATGCAGGGTTTTTCATGCTTACAGTGGGATCTTTTGAGGCTCCCCAGTTCTGTTCATGGGGCACATGGAAGCCTGCGTGCCAATTTCACACCACTATTGTATTCCAACACATTAGGTTGGGAATAGGAGATCCCTTGAGGCAAAAGCATCAGAACCTGAGTCAGAGGCTCTGACCAGAAAAAGGCTCAGCTTCTTGCTCCATCCCCCTTCCAGTCACACAGGGCAACACAAGCCCCAAACAAAAGGAACAAAGGTTGCTAATAGCCATGCTCCCCCCTCTTCCCATCTGTCCTTTTGATAGTGGGAGGCCACTGGGGCTGGGAAGATAAGTATGGAGGCCCCCCCAAACTCCTGAGAGCCCATATGGATCAGAGCATTCTGCTTTGATGCCTTGAGAGACATGCTTGTTGTCTCTGCTAACTAAAAGGGAAGAAGATTAGAGCTCTTCTGTTTTACTTAAGCTCTTAGAT
Source organism: Dasypus novemcinctus (assembly GCF_030445035.2). Classification (NCBI taxonomy): domain Eukaryota; kingdom Metazoa; phylum Chordata; class Mammalia; order Cingulata; family Dasypodidae; genus Dasypus; species Dasypus novemcinctus. Next base: position 184,977 of record NW_026688141.1, on the reverse strand, counting down.
GCTCTTATCTTTTTAAACAAAAGAAGCAGCATTTGGAAATGTACACACTCATCTTGTCTATTCTCCTGTATGTAGCCAGAAATGAAGCAGTTGCTTACAGATAATAAACTGCTTCTCAGTTTTACTACTGTGTGGTTAGACTGGTAAGAGGATGTGTCTGTCCCCTTGAAGCTGGCACATGGTCTGTATGAATGCCCAGAGCCTGGAGAAGCCCTGGGCTCCCACCCAGCTCTTCAGGATGACAGTGGCCCTCCATCCTGCCATCCTCCCCAGCCCAAGGCTGTGCTACTTATATGTCACCAGGTCCTTGTCTGGTCAGCACCAATGTGAAACACCCTTCTCCATTCTAAAAGATTCTAAAAAGGAATCTTGTGGCTCTTTTAATACTATTACTATGTAGCAAAAGTTTTCTCTTCCTTTCTAGCATGGTACTTTTTGTTTGGGTTTTGTTTTTGTGCTGAAATGACAGTTCTCTTTCTTGCTCAGTCAGCCTCACATCTGTTCTGTATAATATACCATGGCCAGACTCGGTACAGGCTCAGCACACCAGTGTCTTCCCAGCTCATGCCCATGATAAAACAGCCCACTCCCCTAATTGGCTGACAACCTTGTGGGTTTAAATTATGTGACACAGACAATTTTTCCAAATTGAGTACATTCAGTTGTTCATATGACCCTCATGGTATTCACGATATATGTAGGTTCACAACAGAAGATGATACATTATCAATATGATACCTAAATCATAGACTGCATATGTCATCATTTATAACAATGTAACTTCATCAAGAACTTCCCTCTGAAAGTTCTTTTTATCAGATTTGTGCTAACATGGGGTCAGGGACTGATTCCACAGGCATCATGTAGACCTCAGACAAGGTTGTTTTCAAGTACCATTTTTTAAAAGAAAATATTTATTTTGCCCCATAATGATAGCAATGTATGTAATCTCAGCCCAAGTTTAAATATTTTTAAGGTACTATGAACTTAGGGCAGCACTGGGCAGTTTAGCACTTGCTGAAATGTGTTCAGTGTTCAATTATATTTGTGCACATTTCTTTACTGTACAATAAGGAAAACAACATTTAATTTTCTAATTATCCAGAGAAAGTAATGTAAAACAACATTTTACTGAGAAATAAGACATTTTTCTTGTTGTTTTTCAGGGGGTTAGGATTGTTTTCTTTGCTCTATTTATTTTTAAAGTTCTTTTGCATTCTCCTTTTCATATATTTCCTTCATTTTACTGAAAGTTGTCCTTTATTCTTTAACCTTGATCTTTTTGTCTTCTAAAAATGCCATATTTGCTTAATGAAACCTCAGGGAAATGATAATGCCTCATACACACTGGATGTGTCACTTGTCTTTATTTTATTTGGTCATTAAATTTTTGTTTGGGGGAAGAGACATGCATGACAACTGCATGGCATATTCCACTTACTAGCTGCCTTCTCCACAAGTATGTCTGAAACATTTCTATAATTGTACAGAAGATGCAAGGAGTACATAGCTTCATTTATATCACAAAATCAAAGATTGGGTTATTTTTCTTTTAATGTTTACAACCTATTTTCTCCATTTATGGAGTGCTGCTTCAAGAACTATGTGGTATTACAGAAAAAGTTGGAGATTAGTTTGAGGACTGTTTATTGTTATACTCCTTGTCAATCCCCCACTGATTGAAAGAAAAATTGTTCCAGATAGCTTATCTTATCTTAGGATGTGGTCTTAGTTGGTATTTAAGAAAACCAGTCCATTCTTAGCTTTAAGCTTTCAATTTTATGAATAAATGCATACAGCAGGAATTTAGAAACTTAAATATGTGCTTAACTTATTGCAGTCATAGTTTCCTCATAAATTCTTTATCAGCTATTTCATGTGCATTAGAAATAACAAGCTGGGCTCCAGTCTTGTGAAGCTGCTGCTGGTTATAGAAGGATGTGCAGATGCTACCAAGTGTGGCATCTGGACTTCACACTGTCATGAAGCCTGAGACAGGGGAAAGGAACTGAAATAAAATCATTGCCTTTGTAAACATGGGAACCTTTACTCAGCCTTATAAGGTGGGAAGGGAAAGCTAATATTAAAAATCAGCCTTGAAGGGTGGGTGCAACACCATGTGCTTTGTTAGGTGGTTTGGTGAACATTTTTGCATGTGGGTCTTTCTCTTTTTACAGAGTAGATCAAGGTCCAGCCAAGTTGACTATAAAGGAAGTTAGATATCCCATTAAATTGCTATGAATTAGGAATGTCACATTGGAGATCGCATCCACCCTACATTATTCAGAGCAGCAGCAGCTGTTTGCTGAGGGAGAAGGTTCTGTGGTGTCCTCATCACCTGCCACCTTGAAAGGCTGCTGCCTGCTCCTCTTTCGACAAAACTGCCACATCCAGCCCTTCCATTCCTCCCCAGTGTGCTTTGCTTTTAGAGTAGAAATTCACAGAATGAATTCCAGCTCTTCATTTGCATGGTTGTGGCATTGACTGAGCCTCAACTTCAGGGTCACAGTGGTCAGGAGGCACTGGTGGCTGTCCTGAGTGCAGTGGCCCTCACTGAGCACCTGCCATCCAGTCTTCAGTCCCTAAGTGTTGCTGCTGGTGAACCAGAGCTGAGTCTAAGCACTTCACTCATCACACTGCATAGGACAGACACAGGATTTGAGTCCACATCTGGGAGCCCAGTGTCTGGAATTTCCCTTCCTGGGTGTTTCTCAGTCAGCTAATTAAAGTATTTAGAGCAAGCATGCCTATTTTAAATAAGCAGCATTTCTAATATTCATTGTGCTCTTCTAGTATACATAGTATTAACTATAGTCCTTTGAGAAACATGTATCTGCTGTTCACATCTTTTTACAGCTACTTAAAAAGATAATCAGCTGTGCCAAAAATAGGGTGTTTTTGCTTTCACTTATTTTTTTTAGAAGTTTAGGTATTGTTTGTTTAGTTTTTTAGTCAAAAGTGTATTCAAATCAAGTTCTGGAAATATAAAATTACTGCCTTATATTACCTAATATAAAGGCATTCCATGAAGTTTGAAACAAGCTAAAAGGACACTGAAGTTCTTCCTTATAAAACTTCAATAATTTTCCTGATGAAATTAAAGAGTGTGGTTGAAAACAGTTGTTCATCCAACTTTTTCTTTCTGGGGAAATGTGGTCTCTTCCCTTTACACGTTTAGAAAAAGGGTCATATTTAAGTAGGTTGGTAACGTTGTGGCTGTGGTTAGGAGACACCAGTGCATGAGCCTGCCTGTCAGCCTGCAATAAACATAGCCTTGCTCCTTTCTGAGTGATTTAAACTACACAGAAGTCCATTAGAAGGCTCTCTGCAACCACTGGGCTTCTGCCTTCTCTTCTAAAACTGCATGACCCTGTATAAATAGCACTTATTTTGTTTGTCACTGACATAAGGGAGGTTGAATGGGAGGCTGGGTCATGACAAGACTGGGAATCTTAGGGCACAGAATATGCAGAGAGCTTTGTGGTGATCATGGTGTTTGTATGTCAGGGGCACTGTGGACCTCTGTTTAGGCAAGAGGTTCCTGGGAACCTGAGTCCTGCACCCTCTCCCCCATCACTTCCACCTGCACACACATCTGTGGCTCAGTGACACCCCGCAAGTGGGGTCTGGGGTTGGTGTGCTGCTCTGCCAGCTACTTCAGGGGTAACTCCTCTCCTGTCTGCCTCTCCTTCACACAGAGAACCTGCAATTTTGGAGGATTTGACCTGACAAACCATTCTCTGCACATGGGCAGTAGTAATGCCTCCCCAGTGGTGAGTGCAGTCAGAAAGAGACCATTGGTTTATACCGGAGGGATGTGGTTCGCAAGGGCTTGAGCTTGGTGCTTAGAGAATAGAGGCCCTGTGAGCAGGTGGTCCTTTATGGCCCTCAGGCTCTTCCCTGCTCCATGGGGGAAAATGAGAGCTCCCCCAGCCTGGTCTTCTCCCTGGAGGCAGCCACTTCCCCAGGTGCTTTTATCACTCTCCTTACACAGTGGATCCAGGTGCCTTTGGTTTGTGCAGAGAACACCAAATGGAGCATGGCTGAATGGAGACTGAGATTTCCCACCAAGTCTCTGGGCTCCTGTGGCCTCTCTGCTGCCTTTATGGTCCAGTCCCCACTCACAGGGGGTTCTGCTTCTGGACCTCAGCCCCAGAGGCTGCTGGGTGCCCAGCTTGCTCCCTAAAGGCCACTCTCTCAGGGCCCAAGTGTTTAGGTGAGCTTTCTGTGCAGCTTTGGAAAAACATGCATTTTGTCACAAAACTGAAATTTAGATTACCTGCTTTATATTTGTTAGCATCATATATGACACAAGAAGAGTTTGAGAAATTCCTGGGAGAAAAACTATTTTATTTGGATGTCAAATTTTATTACTTTGTAAACCCATAATTTTATGTAGTGATGCTTTTAAAAAATGAGAGAAAGTATGATTTTTTGTTCCTTTCTCAGGAGAAAGTTTTTTTTTAAAGGAAAACAAAATGAGTGCTGAACACAGTCTGCCTTTTCAGACTAGGAAATTCAAACCTAGAAGAGCCAATACCCTTGGTCACCTGATGCTGGCTTTGCTGACTTGCTTTTTGTTCTCCTAGGAAGGGTTACCTGGATATTATTCCATATAAACCACTGTTTATATGACTGATGAAGTGCAGTCCCCTTGGGATTTTTGTTGTTGTTTTTGTTGTCTGTTTGAGGTACCAAGGCCAGGGTTTGAACCAGAGACCTCATATGTGGGAAGCTGGAGCTCAAACATTGAGCCACATAGGCTTCACTGAATTGATTTTTTCTTTTGTTTTTCTTGTTTGTTTTTCTTAATTTTTTAGGAGGCATGAGGCAACTGAATCCAGGATCTCCAATGTGAGAAGTGGACACTCAACCACCTGAGCCACATCTGCTCCTAATAGTGTTATTTAAACTAAGGGTTTTATCTTGATGTCTAGAGAAAGTATGGAAAATCGGCTTTTGAGGAAGATAACAAAAGCATAAAAACAAAATTGTAAATATAGATAAAAGCACAAGGGTGTCAATTAAACAAAGGAATTTTGGTGTAATGAAATAAATTATTTTGACACATCTTCACCTTGTCCTGACTTAGTCATTTTGAGCAACCACCTGAGTTAACACTTCCCTGGGTATAACCACAACTAGCAACACCTGCACCTTCACAGGTATGGATGATAAGAGCTAACCTCAGCTTCTATGATCAGCCTCTGCCACTTCTTTTGAATTGCCCCCTTGCCACTGCAGCTCTTTCCTGCTGCATAATTTATTTGCAAGACATCAATTTCCATATGGCTTGGATGATAAGAAGCTGCTCCCAGCTTCTCCACATGGCCTTAGTCACATCTGCTTTTTGTACCATATATTGTGAAACTGCCAGGCCCAGGATCCATTGGATCCTTCCCATCTGGGTCACAGTAAAGACAAGTGCCTGGAATAAACATGTGCTCCAACCTGCCTTACCATGAACCCTCACAGGAACCTAGGCTAGGTAAGCTGGGACCTGCCATGCCAAGATTCTCCATTCTCCCCCTCCAGATTCTTTGATGTTATGAACCTCTCATTTCATGCAATCTTGCTGGGTATCTGTGTTTGTACCTCATCACTGAAAAAACTTCCCCATAATCTACAAAACACTTGGCTGAATGGGTTCTTGTTCCATGATCTTGGCAGTACCTGTCCACATCAGATACACACACAGTGTCAACTGCTTCTGGATTATTTTGGTTAATTTTAATTTTGAATCATGTACCATTTCATATACCCACCTTGGAAGTGACATTAGTTTTAGCTGCATGTGTTGTACTCAAGTCTCATTTCCTTCTAATTTGACAGCTATATGTGAAGTTATTAACACCTGATAAGTTTATTTCAAGTAGGTCAGAGATTGGTTTTTCATTGTTTTCTTTTCCAGAATATAATGTCATCAGTTTGCAGGTGGTGGGATGTTGTCGTTAGGTGGTAGAGGGTCAGTAAATCTTCAGTAACTTAAAAAAAAAAATCCCTGAGGATATTCCACTGATTTCCTACAATACTGAAAAAACCTCAATTCACTATCATTGGATCCTGTTTTAGTTAACCGAGGCTGATGAAAACAGTATTTCCCCAAATGAGTTGGCTTTTCCAAAGGGAGTTTATTGACTTGCAAGCTTACAGTTGTGAAGCTGAAAAAAGAGTCCAAATCAAGACATCTTCTGGCAATGCTCTCTCCTCAAAGATCAGCTGTGGGTGATCCTGGACTCTTCTGTCATATGGTAGATGGTGTCATCTGTCAGTCTCTGCTTTCTCCTCTGAACTCTGTTGCTTTCAGTTTCTGGTTTCTCTCTTAGCTTCTGAGCATTTCACTCTGAGCACCTGTGTCTGTCTCTTTCCATATGGACTCTAGTAAGAGGATTAAGTCCCACCCTGGGGCATGCCTTACAGAAGTAATCTAATCAAAGAGTCCCATTTACAATAGGTCCACTCCCACAGGAATGGATTGGCTCTAAGGACATGATTCTCTGGGCTCCATCCAGCATCAAACTGTTACAGATCCTCTCTAGTGAACTGTTCGCCATACATGGGCTGCCCTATAATTACCTCTTGTGGGATCAGTGGTGTTGCCTGATGGCATAGACCTCAGAGCCATGAGGACCAAAGGGAATGTTTTGGCCAAGACAGAACCAGTGAGTCAATATTTAAGCTTTAATTTGTATATCTCATGGATTTATTCTACCTTACCATAGGTGTTGGATGGTATGGGCAGTGGGTGATTTGCTGGATGGGAACCACTTGACACAAACTTTAAATATATATATATACATTTTTAAAAAGATACTTAGATTACATAAATGTTTATTGACACACTTTTTTATAACCTTTCCAGTGAAGTGAGTTTGAAGCTTGCTTGAGAGTTCAAAGGGTACTCCCTGCTTTGGAAAACCATTTTCTTTTTTTCCCCTACAGTTAAAGCATTCTTATTTTGACAAGAGAATGCCTCAACCCATTCTTAATACCTGTAAGCCATAAACTATATATAATTAAAATCCATTGAAAGAACTGGCTGGTAAAGCCCTTCAGCTGATGTTCAAATAGTCCAGGTGTGGGGGTTAAGGTTATGGAGATACATACATTAATAAATTTTGCCTAGTTTACAAGCCTGTCATGTATGAATCTGGTTACAGATTTTTTAAAGTACCTTATCAAAGACTGCCCACCAATATATTTCCTTGTCCTTTTTCATTTTTTGCATTCTGTAATGGGTAATTTCATGGAGTGCTCACATGTAGTTTCTTCTAGGGACTCTAGGGCAAACAGGGCACCATCCAGCACTTCCTAGATTCTATCCCCAGAATTTAATTGGTGACCCTACTGACTCTATTTTTCTTTTTCAAATACAAAAACACTTTCCTAACTGTGAGCTAACTCATTTGGAGAGGGCTTATGAGGGACATTGTATAAGGAAACTGTTTTGTTGTCTCCACATATTGTTGAGCTGCTAGGTTGGCATTTTTCTTCTAAGTTTTGTGAGTGTGAGCTTCCACTTTTATCACAGCATTTTTTCTTTGTTTTACCTTTTCCTTAGGTGATAGAAATACATCTATTATTTCAGATATTTACCATTTTTTATTTGTTTCCTAATGGCTTCAGGGAGTCCATTTGTTTTCATAAACTTCCCAAATCATGAATTACTCCAAACACATACCTACGGTCAGTATAAATATTGTGATTTCCTTTTAGCTAAATGACTGCCTCTATTTAAAAGTTTTACCACAGCTCACTAGGGCATGGTGAGGCTAGGGGCTTGTTGACCAGTAATTGCTTCTACTGTAGTGGTTACTTCATAGTCTGCCTCATAATTATCTGTTTCTGTTTATGGTAAGACACATCTTAAAATTTGATCTAACCCAGGTTTAGCAAGGATTTTTATGTTGTTGTTTGTTTTGTTTTGTGTGTGTGTGTTTTGCTTTGTTTTGCCTTATTTTTGGTAAATCTGGCCCTGGGGATAATAATTGAGAAACAGGAACCTCACAATCTTGAGAATCATCTTTTTCAGGCATGGACAACAGAGTACTGGATTTAAAGTATCACAGTAGAGGATTTGGATATTTTAAGGAGTGAGCAGTATGATTTCAAAAAAGGTCAGTCTGTGAGTTGACATATGCTAGGTTTTTCTTGAGATTAGCAACCAGCAAATCATGAGCTCTATTAACTAAAAAGTACGCCCCCTGCCCAAGTCAGCTGACACCTCATGTAATGTTGCAACCGCAGCTACTATCCTTTCATGGCTGAGTATGGTATAACTTCTGCATCCAATTACAGACTGGAATATTTTATAGCTTTTTCCCTTTGGAAACTGTGGCACAGAGGTCTCACAAGGAGAGACATACTCTTTCCATGGCTATGCTTGCAACCGAAGGAATGTGGTAATAAAGAGTTCCCAGTAAACAGGAGGAAGCTGTTAAAGACTAAAAGAAAAGATGAGCACATACGTTTTGTAGTAAATTGAACACTTAGACTTTGTACCTTGAGATAAGATTTTTTTAAGTTCCTTAGACTATGAGTAATGCTGATAGTTAACTGCATGTTGCTGCTTGTTCTCATGTAGACGGGTATATATAGAGTGTCTTGTAAACAAAAAGTTGTCTGATGAGTCTCTACTCACAGACCCCCTGATCCCAGCTCTCTCTCTCTTTCTTTCATTCTTCTTTTTCTCTTTCTTTCATTCCCAATAACATTCAGGCCCAAATCTCCAACAAATGGTGCCCAATGCAGAGCCCAAAGAAGTGAGTCTTCCAAAACAGTATTGGGACCCACGGAAAGGACTCCTATGAGGGTTGTAAATGACGTCCAAAGCAGTGTGACTCAAGTCTTCTTTTAGGTAAGTAACATTTCCACGAAGTCATCAGGGTAATGGGTATTCAAATGGGAAGTGTGGAAGAATATTTGCAAGTGTTAAAAACTTTGTTGAAAGCTAGTGGGGTGTCTGTAAAAAGTTGTGAGTTAATTGAATTGTTTGCTTTAATACAAAAGCATTGTGGTTGGTTTCAGCCTCAGGGGCATAATGTTTTAAATTTGAAACAGTGGAGATGTGTAATGAAAGCTTTACAGAGAGCATATCAAAGAGGGGAATCCATTCCTTTTATCTGTGTGAGCTTTGTGCCAGCAAATTACTGCCACCTTAGATCCTTTACAATCAGAGGAAGATGACAAAGAAGAAATTACTATATTTTCAAAACCCATAGACAAACAGAAAGTGGAGGGCCATTTGAAAGAAAGAAATTCTGAGCCAAAAGGCAGAGGAGAGTCTCCTGGCTTTATGCCTAGTCCTAGTACTAACCCTTTTATAGTTAAGAAAATACCTGTCTACTCTAATGAAATATGCAGTCTCCATATATCATCCAGGTCTTTATCCTAGCTTATATCCAGTTCAACCTAATGCACCTGTTGAGCCAGCAATTATGGCTGCCCCAGCATCAACACCTGGAATCTTTTCAGATATGGCAGATGCTTTACCCTATGTTAAAAAGATAGTTGTGGGTAGGAGGCAAGATGGTGTCTGAGTGAGTGCACCTTATAATCTCTCCTGCAAAGAAGCGGCTGAGTAGGGTTGGAGTCCTGCTAGACCAGGCTGTTTTGGGTGTTTGAAGGGAAGGAGGTGTCTGGATGTTGATTTGGTGGGATGGTGACAGAGGAGATTCTTGGAAGAGGTAGAATTTTGGGTCTCTTTCACGGAGGTTGCGGTTGTGAGTGGGACCCTTCCCCCTGGGGCTGGCTGCCCGGTGGTGGTGATTCCTGGAGGCTTTGCTTTGCTGGGGAGTTCCCAAGCCCTGAGCAGGCTGTTTTGGGGGCTTTCAGGGTGGGAGGTGTCTGGAAGTTGATTTGGTGAGACAGTGATGGAGGAGATTCTTGCAAGAGGTGGAATTTTGGGTTTCCGATTCAGAGGTCAGATGTTCTGGCTGGAGCCCCTCCCCCTAGGGCTGGCGGCTGGGCCATGGTGATCCCTGGGATCTTTGTTGTGTGGGGTGTTCCTAAACCTGAGCAGGCTGTTTCGGGGGCTTGCAGGGCAGGAGGTGACTGGATGTCAATTTGGTGAGACAGTGACAGAAGAGATTCTTGCAAGAGGTGGAACTTGCAGTTTCTGACATGGAGGTCAGAAGTTTTAGGAGGAACCCTTTCACCTAGGGCTGGCAGCCTGTCTGGGGTGGTCCCTGAACTCTTTGTAGTGCAGCAGCACACCCAGCAGGCTGTTTCAGGGGCTTGCAGGGCAGGAGGTGTCTGGATGTCGATTTGGTGAGACAGTAACAGAAGAGATTCTTGTAAGAGGTGGAATTTTGGATTTCTGACACAGAGGTCAGAGTTTGCAGGTGGGGCCCCTCTCCCTAGGGCTGTGCCCAGCTGCAGGGATCCCTGAAGGCTGTGTTGCACTGCAGTGCTCCCAGGCCCCCTGTTAACTGGATGCATGGTTCCCAGGTCTGTGTCCCCTAAACCCTGGTGGCCCACACTCCAGAGACTCACACACCTTAAGTCTGCAATATCACAGACTTCCCATCCCTGAATCCACCATGCAATGAGGTCCACTGAGGTCTTTGATTATCCTAGCCCTCAGCGTTTCTGTTTTTTTTCTTTTTCTTTTTTCTTCTTTTTTTGTCTTGGTTGCTAATATTGCATTATCTCCTGGTCTTTTCTCCCATTTTATCCCCCAAGGTCCTTTTTTGTTTATTTAGTTTTTTTTCTCCTTTTCTTTTTCTTGCTTGTTTCCCTCCCTTTTCTTTGCCCACCCTCTTTTTTCTTCTCTTTTTTTTCTTTTCTCTCTTTTTCTTCTTATTTTATTATATTTAATTTATATAATAGGAGCTGCAGGGAGCGCTTCACATTTGCTGTGTTTCCTCATCCTCCATTTCCTCTTTTCTGTGTGAATTGATTTTGGCCACCTACACTATCCCCTTTCCCCCACATCTTGTTATTCTCCATCATCTACTGTCTCCCTTACTTTACACCTCCCTTTCTTTGGCCCCCAAATTGCCTGACTTTTAATTTCTAATACCTTTGTTCTGTTTTCTGTCTTTTATCCACTCTTGATATTATTGTCTTTCTTTTCTCTTTCCCTCTCTCATTAAAACACTGCTTTTTAATTCATACTCTATTTCTCCAATATTCAGTTGACTGTCTCATTATAGGTACTCTATTTACTGCTATAACTCAACACAACTTACGTGAGTCTAATATCCATTCTCCCAGATCTCACATTTTTGCTCTGTTAACAGTTATTACCAATACTACATTACACACTTTCTTTTCTTACTCATTTTGCTTTCCCTGGCCCTAATATTTTCCTTCAAAGTGAACTTAGCCAGCAACAAGAACATAGAATAAGAAGAACAAAGTGACAAAGAGAAGACATAACACTTATGCAAGAACAACTAATTAATCCCCAAGAATAGACAAAGAAGCTAAGGAACTAATTAAACCCATCAAGATAAAGTGATGACCAGACAGCAACAAAAAACTACAAACCAAACCAATAATCAGGAAAACATGGCTGAATCCAATGAACAAACTAAAAGCTGGGAAGGGGAGCAGAACATTGGACAAGTAATTAAAGATCTCAAAACATATATTAGAGATTAACAATATGAAGAAAACACTTGGAGAGGAAATTGCAGACCTATGCAAAAAGATAACAAATATGATGGAGATGAACAGCACAGTTCAAGAAATGAAAAATGCACTTGCTGCAAATAGCAGCAGATTAGAAGAGGCAGAGCAGAGAATTAGTGACATGGAAGACATTACATCTGAAATCAAACAGATAATAGAACTGATTGATAAAAAGATAGAAAAAATCCAACTAGGACTTAGGGACCTGAATGACAATGCAGAATGCACAAACATATGTATTATAGGCATCACAGAAGGAGAACAGAAGGGAAAGGGGACAGAAGGGCTGTTGGAGGAAATAATGACTGAAAACTTCCCAAATCTACAGAGAGAGATGGATGTACATGTCTAGGAAGCACAACACACCCCAAACATCATAAATCCCAACATTCCCACCCCAAGACATATATGTGTCAAATTATCCAATGCTCAAGACAAAGACAAAATTCTAAAAGCAAGAGAAAAGAAAACCATCACATACAAGGGAAGCTCCATAAAATTAAGTGCTGCTTTCTCATCTGAAACCATGGAGGCAAGAAGGCAGTGGTATAATATAGTCAAGGTACTAAAAGAAAAAAAAATCCAACCAAGAATACTCTACCCAGCTAAACTAGCATTCAAAAATGATGGAGAGTTCAAAATATTCACAGATAAACAGAAATTGAAAGAGAATGCCAACAAGAACCCTGCCCTTCAAGAAATACTAAAAGGAGTTCTTCAGGAAGAAAGGAAAAAACAGGAGAGGCAGAGTTGGAGGAGAGTGTAAGAGCAACAAAAAAGACAAAAAGAGAAGGAAAAAAACAAACAAAATATGACAAACACAAGTCCAATCAAAATATGGCTAACATAATTCCTTGAAAGTAATAACACTGAATGTCAATGGATTAAACTCACTTATCAAAAGATTCAGACTTGGAGATTGGATAAGGAAATATGACCCATCTATATGCTGTCTACAAGAAACACATCTTAGACCCAGGGATTCATGGAGGTTGAAAGTGAATGGTTGGAAAACAATCTTACAAGCAAACAATAACCAAAAAAGACAGGAGTAGCTATATTAATATCAGACAAAATAGACTTTAAATGTGAAAAAATTGTGAGAGACAAAGAAGGCTACTACATATTAGTGAAAGGGACAATCTCTCAAGAAGAACAAATAATCATAAATATTTATGCTCCTAACAAGGGCACCTCCAAATACATGAGGCAAACACTGGAAAAACTAAGTGAAAGAGTAGATGACTCTACAATTATAGTGGGAGATTTTAATACACCACTATCAACTTTGGATAGAACATCTCAAAAGAGAAACACTAAAGAAATAAAAAACTTTAAACAGTATATTAGAGGAGTTGGATCTAATAGACATTTACAGATCATTACACCCGAATACAGCAGGATATACATTTTTCTCAAGTGCACATGGATCATTCTCCAAGATGGACCATATGCTAGCCACAAAGAAAGGCTCAGTGAATTCAGAAAGATCAAAATCATAAAAAATAATATCTCTGACCACAGTGGAGTGAAGCCAGATTTCACACCAAGATATGGAAATTAAACAGCATGCTCTTAGAAAACAGTGGGTCAAAGAGGAAATCTCAAAAGAAATTAATAACTACCTTGAAACTCATGAAAATGATAACACAACATACAAAACTTATGGGATGCAGCAAAAGCAGTACTGAGAGAGAAATTTATAGCCATAAATTCATACATCCAAAAAGAAGAAAGAGCAAAAATTGAAGAACTACCTGCACATTTGGAGGAATTAGTAAAAAAACAACAAAGTAACCCCACAGGAAGAAGAAAGAAAGAAAGAACAAAGATAAGAGCAGAACTAAATGAAATAGAAAATAGGAAAGCACTTGAAAAGATAAACAAAACCAAGAAGCTGGTTCTTTGGGAAGATCAATAAAATTGACAAACCCTTAGCTAGACTAACAAAGAAAAAGAGAGATAAGATGCAAATACACAAAATAAGAAACAAGAAGGGAGATGTCATCACTGACCCCACAGAAATAAAGATTATCATGAGAGGATACTTTGAAAAACTATATTCCAACAAAAATGACAATTCAGAGGAAATGGACAAATTCCTAGAAACACATAAGCAGCCTATATTGATGAAAGAAGAAATTGATGATCTCAACAAGCCAATCACAAGTAAAGAGATAGAATCAGTCATTAAAAACCTCCCAACTAAGAAGAACCCAGGGCCAGACGGCTTCACTGGTGAATTCTACAAAACATTCCAGAAAGAACTAACACCAATCCTGCTGAAACTCTTCCAAAAAATCGAAGCAGAAGGAACATTACCTAACTCCTTCTATGATGCCAACATTATCCTAGTACCAAAGCCAAACAAAGACACCACAAGAAAGGAAAATTACAGATCAATTTCTCTAATGAACCTAGATGCAAAAATCCTCAACAAAATAGTTGCTAACTGTATTCAACAATACATTAAGCAAATTATATACCATAACCAAGTGGGATTCATTCTGGGTATGCAAGGATGGTTCAACATAAGCAAATCAATCAATGTTATACACCATATAAGCAGATTAAAGGGAAAAAATCATGATTATATCTATAGATGCAGAAAAAGAATTGGACAAAATACAGCACCCTTTCTTGATAAAAACACTGCAAAAGATCAGAATGCAAGGAAAATTTTTTAACATAATAAAGAGTATATATGAAAAACCCACAGCCAACATCTTTTACAATGGTGAAATCCTAAAATCCTTCCCTCTAAGATCAGGAACAAGACAAGGATGCCTACTCTCACCCCTTCTATTTAACATTGTCTTAGAAGTACTTGCTCGAGCACTGAGGCAAGAAGCAGATACAAAAAGCATTCAAATTGGAAAGGAAGAAGTCAAAATTTCATTATTTGCAGATGACATGATCCTATACATAGAAAACCCTAAGAGGTCTACAACAAGGCTTCTAGAACTCATAAATGAGTTTAGTGAAGTTGCAGGTTATAAGATGAATGCACAAAAATCAGTAGCATTTCTATATACAAATAATGAGCAAGCTCAGGAGGAAATCAAGAAACAAATATCATTTACAATAGTAAATTAAAAAATCAAATACCTGGGAATAAATTTAACTAAAGATGTGAAAAACTTATACACAGAGAAATACACAAGACTGTTCAAGGAAATCAAAGAAGACCTAAATAAATGGAAGAATATTCCCTGTTCATGGATAGGAAGACTAAATATTATCAAGATGTCTATCCTACCAAAACTGATCTACACATTCAATGCAATCCCAATAAAAATCAACACAGCATTCTTTAAGGAATTAGAAAAACTCACTATGAAATTTATTTGGAAAGGAAAGAGGCCCCGAATAGCTAAAGACATATTGAAAAAGAAAAATAAGTCAGGCCTCTGCAGCTCTGCCACCAACCACCCTCTGGCAGCAGTTCTGGTGCCTCCTTGGGCCAGCAGTCCTCCAGCGGGAGGGAGCGAGGTGGGCGGTGGTGGTGGCAGCATTGCGGGCTGCAGGACCTCCTCGGGGTGTGGCCCTGGCACCCAAGTGCTAGGAGAACATTTCCACTGCTGCATCAAGGGCACAAGTCTTATAATTCAGCAAGATTTGGAATTCCTGGAGAATTGCCTTCCTGAAAAGTTGAAAGAAATCTCTTTAAATTCTGTCTCTTAGTTTTCCATTTTGTTGTGTTTCAGTGGAACATCAAGAAACCATGAACAACTTCAGTAATGAGGAGTTTGACTGCCATTTCCTAATGAAGGTTTTACTGCCAAGGACATTCTGGGCCAAAAAATTAATGAAGTTTCTTCTGATGATGATAAAGATGCCTTCTATGTTGCAGACCTTGGAGACATTCTAAAGCAACATCTGAGATGGTTAAAAGTTCTTCCTCGTGTCACCCCCTTCTTTGCAGTCAAATGTAATGACAGTAAAGCCATAGTGAAGACCCTGGCTTCCATAGGGACAGGATTTGATTGTGCTAGCAAGACTGAAATCCAGTTGGTGCAGAGTCTCAGGGTGCCGCCAGAGAGGATAATCTATGCAAACCCTTGTAAACAAGTGTCTCAAATTAACTATGCCGCCAATAATGGAGTTGAGATGATGACTTTTGACAGCGAGGTTGAGTTGATGAAAGTGGCCAGGGCATATCCAAAGGCAAAAGTTGGTTTTGTGGATTGCCACTGATGACTCCAAAGCAGTCTGCCACCTCAGTGTTAAATTTGGAGCCACACAGAAAACCAGCAAGCTTCTTTTGGAATGGGCTAAAGAGCTCGATATTGATGTCATTGATGTCAGCTTCCATGTGGGAAGTGGCTATACTGATCCTGAAACTTTTGTGCAGGCCATCTATGATGCCCGCTGTGTCTTTGACATGGGAGCTGAGGTTAGTTTCAGCATGTATCTACTTGATATTGGTGGTGGCTTTCCCAGATCTGATGATGTGAAGCTTAAATTTGAAGAGATAACCAGTGTCATTAATCCAGCATTAGACAAGTATTTCCCATTAGATTCTGGAGTGAGAATCATAGCTGAAACAGGCTGATATTATGTTGCTTCAGCTTTCACACTTGCAGTGAATATCATTGCCAAAATAAATTGTATTTAAGGAACAGACAGGCTCTGATGATGAAGATGAATCGAGTGAACAAACCTTTATGCATTATGTGAATGATGGAGTATATGGATCATTTAATTGTATCCTTTATGATCATGAGCATGTAAAGCTTCTTCTGCAGAAGAGATGCAAACCAGATGAGAAGTATTACTCATCTAGCATATGGGGACCCACGTGTGATGGCCTTGATCGGATCGTTGAGCACTGTGGCCTGCCGGAAATGCACGTGGGCGACTGGATGCTGTTTGACTGGATGCTGGGGGCTTACACTGTGGCTACTGCTTCCACTTTCAATGGGTTCCAGAGGCCAACCATCTACTATGTGATGTCAGGGCCTGCATGGCAAGTCATGCAACAAATTGAGAGCCGGGGGTTTCCACCTGAAGTAGAGGAGCAAGACGCCAGTGCTCTGCCTTTTTCCTGTGCTTGGGAAAGTGGGATGAAGTGCCACCCGGCCACTTGTGCTCCAGCTAGTATTAATGTGTAAATACCATTTTTGTAGCTGCTAACTGTGAGTTTACCTTGAATGGAGGGATTTGGGGGGGGGGATCATTTAACTTAATTACTGCTAGTTTTGAAATGTCCTTCTAAGAGTAGGGTTGGCACAGACACAGCAATAAGGAAGACTAGGAGATGGGGTTACACTTATCTGTGTTCCTATGGAAACTACTTGATTATTTTGTTTTATATGGATTTTTATTCACTTTCAAACATCCTTCTAAGGGATGCCTTTCACCTGCTGAGCAAGCATTTGTAGCTTGTATAACCGCAGAATGGGCCAAAAGCTTAATGTTTTAAAAATAAAAGTATCTTGAAATAAAAAAAAAAGAAAAAAGAAAAACGAAATTGGAGGAATCACACTACCTGACTTCAAAACATACTACAAAGCTACAGTAGAGAAAAAAGCATGGTATTGGCACAAGGAGAGACACACAGACTAATGGAACTGAACTGAGAGCTGATAGAGATCCTCATATATATAGTCATATAAAATTCAATGAAGCCACCAAACCCTCTCAACTGGGAAAGAATGGCCTATTCAAAAAATGGTGCCTGGAGAACTGGATATCCATATGTAAAAGAATGAAAGACGATTACCATCTCACACCTTATACAAAAATCAACTCAAAATGGATCAAAGACCTAAATATAAGAGCCAAGACCATAAAGACTTTGGAAAGCAGTGTAGGGAAACATATACAAGATCTTGTAATAGGAAATGGCTTCATGATCTTCACACCAAAAGCATGAGCAGCACAAGAACAAATAGATAAATGGGACCTCCTCAAAATTAAAGCCTTCTGCACCTCAAAGGAGTTTGTCAAGAAAGTGAAAAGAGAGCCTACACAATGGGAGAAAATATTTGGTAACCATATATCTGATAGGAGACTTATAACCTGCATATATAAAGAACTCCTATATCTTGAAAATAAAAAGATAAACAACCCATTTTAAAAATGGGGAAAAGATTTAAACAGACACTTCTCCAAAGAAGAAATACAAAGCACATGAAAAAATTCTCCAAATCTCTAGCTATCAGGGAAATGCACATCAAAACTACAATGAGATACCATCTTACTCCCATAAGATTGGCAGCTATGAAAAAAACAGAAGACTGCAAATGCTGGAGAGGATGTGGAGGAATGGGAACACTCATCCACTTTTGGTGGGAATGCAGAAGGATCCAACCATTCTGGAGGACAGTTTGTCAGTTTCTTAAAAAACTCGCCATAGATTTGCCATATGACCTAACAATTCCACTGCTGGGGATATACCCAATAGAACTGAAAACAAGGACAAAAACTGATATATGCACACTAATCTTCATAGCAGCATTGTTTACTATTGCCAAAAGTTGGAATCAACCCAAATGCCCATCAACAGATGATTGGATAAATAAAATGTGGTATACACATACAATGGAATACTACTCGGCTTTAAAAGCAAATACACTACAAACACACATGATAACATTGATGAATCTTGAGAACCTTATTTTGAGTGAAGCAGCCCAGACATTGAAGGACAAATACTACATGACCTCAATGGTATGAAATAAGTAAACCAAGCTGCCTCAGAGAGCTAGAGCCTGGGTGATAGGCTTACAGGAAATTGGGGGGTAGAGGAAGGTTGCGAGCTGACACATACATGGGTGAAATCTATGATAAGCTGGGGGTAAGTATTTGTACAAGGAAGGGATAAAATGGGGGCATAGTGTTAACCTTTGGGTGGGGCTTTGTGGTCTTGAGGGGGTTTAGGGGTGGGAGGATGGGTAGTATTGCCCAAGAAATTGGGGAGAGGGTGGGGAAACATACGAACATAGGAGATTGTCAAGTATTTGGTTGAGAGTAATGCTGAGAAAACCTTTTCAAATATATAATAAGGAAAGTTACCTTCAAGATGCTTAAAGGGGATAATCTGACACAGGACAGGCTCCTAGGGAATATGTGAATGCTCATTTTGCCATAGTGGGTTATATCATTGGATAGAGACCCATATAATGAGAGTGAAGGTATACCCACATCCTGGGGAGGACTGAGGCCATCAAATAGAGGGAACTGTATCTCTCAAGAGAAATGGTGGTTCCCAGGGCATTAGGGCAGTTTAGCATGTCAAGCCCTCAACACTATTGCAAGTATCTCTGAACATGGCCCTTCAAGCAATGAAGATTGACAGTCACTGTGGGCACTGAGGGGAGGGGGAAGAGGTATTGAATAGATGGAACCAATGTAACTGTGTGGGCAATAGAATTGTTTCACAAGAGTATGCAAGGATGGATATAAGACATGTAAAATTACACCAAAAATATATAGGGACTAAAATGTAAACCATAATGTAAAACATAAGATAACTAAAAATTTAGAAAATCGTATCATCTAAAATATAAACCACAATGAAAACACAGATGTTACCTTGTTTGAAAGCTATTGTCTCAATATCTGTACATCAGTTTCAGTAAATATAGTATGAATATGTAAAAAGATTATTGCTGTGGAAGGGAAAAGGTTTTATGTTGGCTATGTGAGAGTACTGTATATTGTATATATGAATTACTGTGATCTAAAACTCTTGTGAAGATAAGCTTAATAATTAGAAAAAAGAAAAGAAAAAGATAGGACGTAGACACTGAGGAAATGATGGAAGTAGTTGCCTTGACAATTTGCATAGAGGACAACACTTATTGCAGTGATGGAAGGCAAAACATCAAAAACAACACTTTTGCATTTTTAAATTTTTTGATACCCCAATTTATTTTTACCATAATTTTTCCAAATTAATATGTATTCTATATCAATCCTTTAAACTCATTGCTATATTCCATTTTACTATTAAGGCAACCTGGCAATATATTGGGCTTCACTTTTTAGGAAGCTTTGGATCACAGAGAAGTTCAACAATGGCAGCAGAGAAATACTGGTGTGGGATGTTATTGACAGGGGACACATGGTTGGCAGGGAGTTCTACAGGGCATATATCCAGGGTACATAAAAATGTTTGGATATTTTCATAGTGGATATGATTAAAAACAACAACTGCAGGAGTGCTGAGTTCCTAGCCAGGGGAGCCCTATCACAATCCCTAAAGGAACAGCAACAATCCCCCAAGTGCAACGGCAAAGACCAAAACAGAATGGAGGTCCAACAATGAGCCCTTGATACTAATGACTATGCTTATGAGCCTGTGCACCTGAAATAAGAACAAGGCCTAGACCTGCAGGGTGCCTAAGAGTTATCTCCTGAGAGCCTCCGTGTTACTCAAATGTGGCCAGTCTTGAAGCCAAAATCAGCATGTAAATGCATTGCCTTACCCCCAGCATGGGACATGACTCCCGGGGATGAGCCTCCCTGGTGTCGATGGATTACTACCAAGTACCAGCTGATGATATAACTAGAAAATGACCTTGAATAAAAGGGTCAACTCGGACCAGCAGAATATCTCAGTCTACATATAGTACCAGGAGTTAAAAATGCTTTTTGACCTGAATCAAGGGGGAAATGGAAAGGACAAGTGAGTTTATATGGCTATGAGTCTCCAAAAAAGAGCTGGGAGGTTATCAGAGGGTTTGCCTTTATGCACACCTCAGCAGAGTCCCAGAGACAAAGTAGATACAACCCCGGGTATTGGTTCTTCTGAGGGCTACAGAGACCCACAGGTTCTATGGTCATGGCAGATGGAGTTTAGTGCCATGTCATTTGGCCCTTTTTTGGAGTTTGTGTTTCTGTGTGATGGAGCTGGACTCAGATGTGATCTTTTTTTCACAAGCCTTTCCTGTTACTTTTACCAGAACTGTAGTTGATGCTGGGGTTTAAAATATACCCAGGGGATCTGAATCTCTGGACTGACCATATGATAGCCAGGCCCTGAGCCTCAACAGACTTCAGCTCCTACACTCTGGTTTATTGGACTTACCTCACTCAGCTAACATGGAGTTGAAGAAGGTCAACCACACACCATGGAGTCAAGAGTGCCTACAACTGAAAGCAGGAGGATTGCATCCAGCATCCATGTGAAATCTAAGCCCACTCTGGATATAGATGTGGAGTGGGCACAACCATTCCAAGGTCTACAGGATGCTGGAATAGAATATGGATTAGAATGGCCTTACTGATATTCTATTCATGAACTATTGTGATTAGTAATCTAAGAAAATGTGGCATTGGTGTGGAGAAAGTGGCCATGGTGGCTGCTGGGTGTGGGGATTGGGAGGAAGAGATGAGATGTGTAGGCATTTTCAGGACTTGGAGTTGTTCTGGGTGATGCTTCAGGGACAGTTACCAGACATTGTATGTCCTCCCATGGCCTACTGAATGGGAAGTGGTTGAGTGTGGGCTATGATGTGGACCTTTGACCATGAGGTGCAGCAGTGCTCAGAGATGTATTCACCAAATGCAATGAATGTCTCATGATGATGGAGGAGATTGTTCCTATGGGGGGATGGAGTGGGCTGAGGGGGTGGGGGGTATATGGGGACCTCATATTTTTTTAATGTAACATTAAAAATAAAGACAAAAAAATAAACCATTGCTGTATGATAAAAAAAAAAAAGATAGTTGTTTCCAACCTCACTCCTCAAACAACTTTCATATACTGTTTATTGCAAGGATCTTGACAAGGGGATCTGGAGGCCATGCAATTCTTATCAGCTTTTCTGGTTATATCATGACCAACTCCATCAGATGCTAATAATCCTCAAGGAGGTGCTGAGTTCCATCATGGGAAAATTTAAAACAGGTAAAAATACTAAATAAAGTCCTTTTTAGTGAAATCAGGCTTGTAAGAAAACTCTCTGTTAAAGTGTTAACTAAGATAAGGAAATTATTCAGGCTGCAACTCTGTAAACCCCTGCTGTCTACATAATAATGTAGTTGTGGGCTAGTTGGTGTTAATAGAATTAAACTCTTGGAGAAGGAGATAAACATAGCAACATTAGTGTTCTCTTTTGTTTCCATGCTAATTCTGATTGGGCCTATTTAACCAAAATAATAAAACTAGTACAAAATTTTTATCAAGGTGATAAAAGGAATTTTTGGTTTTAAATCAATAGTTTACTCCTGAATTTCAAGTCTCAGTATAGTCTTACAGAGTAGTAATCCAAGAAATGTGTGTTCTAAACTGCTAAATAAGAGCTTAACTACATTTATGCTGCTCAAATTATCTTAACTGATTGCTGATAAGTAATAAAAATGTTTCCAAGCACAAGCTTGCATGTTACAGACAACATGGATTCCAGAAAAAAATCTTAAAAACAGTAAAATCTAAGATGTGCTATGATGGAGAACTTAAAAACAGCTATACCAAAAAAGTAAGAAAGTAAGAATTATGAGTCAATTGTAAACTGTATGTTCCTATTAATGTGTTGTAATTGTTTTGTGTTTGTTTGTTCAATGTCAGTTTATGTTTTGATACCTCTGGATGGTGATATAAATTAATAAATAAAAATTTCTAGAGTTCTATTCAAATGGCCAAAAATTAAATAAGTGCTTATATTAATACTTAAGTTTAAATGTTAATGGGATCTCTACAATGATAAAAAAAAAATGTAAGTCTTAAGTAATGAAATTACTATGTCTCTTCATAAAAAAATGGTTCTTGCTTAAGTTGAAATGAATAGTTTATTTTTATTCACAAAATAAAGAATGTAAAACTTGAATAAATATTTTGAAAAGTAAAATTTTGTAGAAGTGCTAACTAAAAGTTGATACATTTGTTTAAAAAAGTGTATTTTGTCCTAAAATAAGACAGCTGGTCTTCATAAAATCAGAAAGAACATATGCAGAACAGAACTTGAATGCATGTGGTAAGTTATAAAGGGTATTGTAGTAACTTTGGGTAAGGGAATGTGTCCTGTGAAGGTAAAATTTGTCTTAAAATAATATAATTATAGTCTATATGGTTACAAATAATTATGAGAATTTTAACAAAGCATTGTTTAAATTAAGGTACTTAAATGGATAATTGCAAAAAGTCATTATTAAACAAAACCTGAATTGATAATAATAATAATAAAAGGTAATTTTATAACAAGAAAACTTGTTGGCAGCCAGCCTCCCCTGCCAACCTGCTTCTAAAAGACTATTTCTGGTATTACATGCTGCTAAGTATTTAAAATGAAGAAAAGTTCATTATTTTAACAAGTTTGTTTAGTGTTGATAGTAATTATATTTTGGAAAAAGGTTGCCTGAAAAGTTTCCAAAATTGTTTTGGTAACTTATGTATGTGGGATATATGGAATGTGTTTTTATTGTTAAGGAAACAGGAGATGATTTTGTCCTAAGAAAAATGATTATTAAGAAAGAAAAAATGTGTGACAAAACCTGAATGAATACTGAAAGTGTAGAAGGTTAATGGAAAATAAATTTTTATGGTTAAAGTTAAGCAAGATTTGATGGGTCTGTCTATAAAGTTTTAAATAGTTTAGTATCAAGAAGTATACTAATGCAAAGTTAAAATTTTCTTCTTTCTCAAAGTCTCTCAAATCATTAGCCTGTTTTGGCACAAGTTTATAAAAAGTTTTCATCTTGAATAATCAGTATACAAAGAAAGTCTGTTTTATCAAAATAGCTTCTTGTGCTTTAACCTCATCATTTCCTCAGTGTTCAAAGAAAAAAAGGTCTCATCTCTTTTAAAGGAAATTAATTTTCAAACCTGCTTTCTCAAAATCAAATCCTGAAAAGTAGCTTTTTATTCCAAACTAATTACCTTGAAAGAAAAATTAAATAGTTGAGTTCATTTAATATGTTATAAATTGAATGGAAGGTCTTTAAAAGTGTTATAAAATTAACCAGATTTTTAAACCCTGTTAACTAAAGTTGTATGAGTAAAAGGTTCATATGAATGCTTAAGAGTGTATAAATTTACCAATATTTCAACATAATACTAAACAAAAGTACAATATGATTAATTATGGATTTAATTAATATAAAAAGGTGTGTGTCATAGAAACAACTTCTTATCATAAATTGCAGTAATACCATTGTAGTATGGAGCTGTACCAAATATTGCTAGCTTGTTGCAAAAAATTAATATCCAACTATGCCACTATCACTTTGTTTTAAAATGTGCTAAGACTTTCTTTAGTATTTCCTTAGGCAAGTCAAGCCAGCCTGCACTCTCCTACCTGTAGAAAAGTCAACAATAGACTTTTGCAGTGCCTCCCCAAGGCTGTGTATATAGCCCAACCATCTGCCCTGGCCTTGTGGCAAAGAATCTGGCTGTGCAGAAGAAATCTGTGGCTAAAAAAAATGCTACTGATGACATTATGTTAATAAGTAATCCTTTTTTCAAAATTAAAAGAAACAGCAGAAACAGTGGTATCTTATCTTGAGAGCCTGGGGTGGGCAGACAGTTGGGGTGGACTGTGAGGTCCCTGCTCCTCTAATGAATTCTTCAATATTGTTTAGTTGGGCAAAACAAAACTATAACCTCTGCTGTGATTGATAAAGTACAATGTTTTCTCATGTTAATGTAGTTTGTAATATGGTTGGAATACTGAAAATCTTTCATCCCTCACTTAGCTCAAATATTACAACCATTGTATGTATTAATAGGGAAAAGTCCTTCATGGAAGTAGGAAAACCTCCAGCAAGCTGCTTTAAATAATAATAAAAGGAAAGTAAACTGTGGACATTAACTTAGCCTATGAATTGGATGTGGCAAGCACCAATATTGGCTTTGGGTGGAGTTTGTGGCAAAAGCAAAATTCTAAACAAGTATCCCTTGGATTTTAATCACAATTCTGGAAAGAGACCAAAAGTGCAATATAAAAAAGCAATTGTGTGCAGCATGGGAGGTCCTGCTAAAAGTGAAAGATTTAAACCAATAGTGTCTGGTTACTCTAAAGACTGCCATCCCTATCCAGGGGTGGATTGCAAATACTAAAAGCAAGACAGAAATGATGGACTGTTGTAAATCACCCTCAGATTATGAAAAAGCACCTGGGATACCTGCTAGTAGTAACAGGTGGCTGTCATGTCCCTGCCCACTCCACTAACACCCCTTTTAGGACTGTTGACACAGATGCCTTTGTAAAGATCCAGGGCCCTACCACTGAAACCTGAGAAAAGGCTCCACTGTAAAGGTGAATATCAATGAAGAAACTATAGTGATGGCCAGAAGAAGAAAAGGCATCTGGATACCTGTGAGAATGATGTGGAATTTGGCAGTCATTTCCTGAAAGTCAGTTATTGCTACATATGGCACAAGAATTCTTGAAATGGACTAGATGCTTTCTTTGACTGCTTATTATAAGCATTTTGGGGATGATTGGTATCATTACAGTTGCTGCTATTGCTGTAATAACTTTACATGAAAGTATGAACAGAACAATATGTACATAACTGGCATAAAAATGTGTTGCTGAGCGGGGGTGTCTCAGTCTCGCTCAGGCCCAAGAGTCGGGGGGCTCAGCTCCTACCGGACCGCTGGCGGGGGGTGCTCCAGGGAGAGAGCACCGGGGCTCTCCAGGCGTGGGGGACGCGCGGTTAGGAAAGAACCACGGAGACCACCTGAGCGCAGGAACAGGTCTGCTTTATTACGGAAGTACACTTAGCTATATAGGGTTGGGTAGAGGGAGGGGCGTGATGAAGGGAGGGTTGGCTAAGGGGCGGCTGTGGACAGGCTGAAGCTGATGGATAGACCTGAGGTAAGCAGTTACTGGGGAAGAGGGCAGATTGTAGGTTGGCAATATGGGCGGGACTGGCGGGAAGGATGGCGGGGCTGAAAGGGGAGGAGGGGTGGAGAGAGGCGGTAACAATTGCTCCTTTTGTTTTAAAAGGAAATAGAAGCAACAAGTTTTGGCATGCACGGTGGGTGTGAATGGCTCGGCGTGCGCAGCAACAAAGACAAGGATTATGAGGAGGAGGAGGAGGAAAAGGAGGTCATAGGGACGGGCACTGGGATAAGATGAGGGGTGGGGGGAGACCACGAGGACCGGCTGGTCGTGAGCAGACAACATAGCATCTGGCCAGGACGTATGTGCCCGCCATTAGGGTCGGCGCACGCCGGCGCCTGGCGTGCGCCGAGCCTTGCCAGCGAAACGGGCTCGTGATGTCCCCGGACCCCCCGCCCGAGGGGGAGGAACAGTTGGGGAGAAGTGAGGGGAGGAAGACAAGAAGCTATAGGCGTGTGGTCTGGAGTAGGTGGTGCGGGCGGAAGGGGCGAGGTGGACGGCTGGGGGGGGGACTCAGCGGTGGCGAGGCATTGGTAGTGGACTTGTACAAAGGAGCTGAACACTGCATTGGCTTGATCTTTGGCAAGGTGGACTATCCTTCTGATGGCCCAGGGGCCCACAGTGAGGGCTAAAAGGATAATGATAAGGGGGCCTAGGAATGGGAGCAGGTACGGGAGAAGAGAGTGAAAGAGTGTAGAGGAGTAGCTCGCGTTGTTGCGTTCTCTTTGGCATCGCTCCAGGCCTTCGCGGACTTTTTGTAGGCTATCTTCTGCGAGGCCGGTGGTATTGGCATATACACAACATTCTTCTCCAAGGGCGGCGCAGAGCCCCCCTTCTTTGAGCAGGAGGAGGTCAAGGCCTCAACGGTTCTGGAGAACGACCTCAGAGAGAGAGTTAAGGAAGTTTTTTAGATGCTCAACAGCTTCTTGGAGATAGGTAATATCTTGATCGACCGCCTGCCGGAGGGAGGAGAGGGAGGCGGATTGCGTAGCAAGGGCGGCGATCCCTGTGCCTGCTCCAGCGAGACCTAAAAGGGTGGCGATGGTAAGGACAGCAGTAACAGGCTCCCTTTTTTGAAAGTGGGAAGAGAGGTGGCGGGTGTGAAGAGAGAGAAAGAATTCATCATCTCCATGGAAAAGGACTCGTGGGGCGAGGAAAATAAGCAGACAGGTTTCATTAGTGGCGTTGAGGGTGGCGACGTTGAGACAGGGGGTTAATCCCGTGGAGGTACAAAGCCACTGGGAGGTGTTATGGGGGATTAAGAATTTGGCGGAAGCGCCGGGAGAGGAGTAGTTAGAGCAGGCGTGCATAAGGGGATGGGAACCTTGGCGGGAATGAACGCAGCGCCCTGTGGAGGAAACAGATTGGAAGGTTAGGGGAGAACCGCTCCAGGCGCCACTGCTGCAGAGCGGCGCTAACTTGCCGGACGACTTCTCGAGCCTCAGGAGTGATGATGATGCTGCGAGTGGTCGCCGTTGGAGGGCTGTCCCTTGTCTGCAAAAGCTCGAAGAGAGGCTGCATTTGCGCTGTTGTGATGGGAAGCGCCGAGCGAAGCCAATTGATTTGCCCGCAGAGCTGTTGGAGCTCAGTTAATGTCATCTTCGGAGAGAGGTGGATTTTTGGGCTTGTGGGCTGGATAAACCGATGAAAATGAAAGCCTAAAAATTGGAAAGGAGGCTGGAGGTTTATTTTGTCAGACTGCACAGTAAGCCCGAGGCTGGAGAGGTTTGTTATTATTGCCGAGAGCAGATCATTGAGGAGCGCACTGGAGCTCGCTGCTAAAAGGAGGTCATCCATGTAGTGGAGGATGTATGTGTGCTCTGGATTGAACTTGGAGCGCAGTGGCTCAACATCATGGTTGACATACAGTTGGCACATAGTCGGGCTGTTGCGCATGCCTTGGGGCAATACGCGCCACTGAATTCGCTGAGCTGCGCCTTGGTAGTTGATGCGTGGAACCGTGAATGCGAATCTTGGACAGTCCCAGGGGTGAAGAGGAATAGAGAAAAAGCAGTCCTTGATGTCGATGGCTGCCTCATGAAAATGCTGGGGGACTGCGGTGGGGTGCGGGCATCCTGGTTGAGGTGACCCCATAGGCTTAATATGTTGGTTGATCTCACAGAGGTCGTGGAGAAGGTGGTATTTGCCGGTGTTCTTTTTGCTAATGACAAAGACTGGTGAATTGTAGGGACTAGTGGATGGCTCTATATGCCCTGCTTGTAGCTGCTCTTCAACGAGGGCAGAGAGAGCCTGCAGTTTGTGAGCTGGCAAGGGCCACTTCTCGACCCAGATGGGCTCCTCTGTGTCCCATTCCAGAGGGATAGGGTCAGGTTTTGAGATGGGAGCAGTGGCCCCTAGAAGGGGGGGGGGCAGCACAGCTGAGAAGGCTTCTGTGGTGATTCGGGCCTTTAGCTGGCTGAGGACATCTCTCCCCCATAAGATGGTCTGGACTGACGAGAGGATGAGTGGACGAATTTGGCCTTCGTGGCCTTCCCGGTTGCTCCAATGCAGAGGCTGGGATGTTTTCCAGGAGGCAGCGGCTCCTGTGGCGCCGATGACTTGAGGGCCGGTTTTGAGGGGCCAGTGATTGAATGCGGCGATCTCGAAGGGAACACAGGAGACTTCAGCGCCTGAATCCAGAAGCCCATCAAGCCATTGCCCATTAATCTTAAGCTCTAATGAGGGTTTCTGGTGGCGTGTGATGGGCATTGTCCACATTATGGCTTGGGAATTCTCCTGGGGGCCTCTTGAGGGTGGGGCTGAGGCCTGCCCCGCTGGGAGTTTAAAGGCTGCTGGGAACCTTGGGCGGCACGGCAGTCGCGGGCCCAGTGATATCCTTTCCCACAACGCGGACATGGCGTAGGAGGGCCCCTTGGCCGTCGCAATGGCGGGTCTGAGCGAGGCGCTGGGCCTGGCTGGGAGCACTTGTGGATGAAGTGGCCGGGCTGGCCGCACCGAAAGCAGACAGAAGTGGGGCCGGATGAAACAGCCATGGCAGAGGCAAAGGCAGTGGTGAGTGTTTTGACTTGTGGGTCGATGTCACGGCAAGCAAGGACCCATTCGTGCAGAGCTTTGTCGTGTATGGGAAGGACTACGGCCTGGAACGGCGCAAGGCACCCATCTATAATAAGTTCTTTGGCCAGCGCAAACTGGGCATCCTCGCTGGAAATCTTCCACTGACAAGCTTCCAGGACGCGGGCGACAAACACTGGGAAAATTTCATTGGGGTCCTGAAGCAGCTGCGTGAGCTTGGTGAGCTGCTTGGTGGAAACTAGAGAGAATGACCGCTGGACGAGGACTTTTACCCAATGCCAAAACCCTGGTCAATTTCGAGATAAGAACGAGGGTTTGCATAATTGTTGGTACCCGTGTATGCGTCGGAGGGATCGAGGATGCCAGCTTGGGCATTCTCCACGATTTGCCGGTCAACAGCCGCTTGGTAATGGGCGCGCCATTCAATAAATTGACCCGGCATCAGGATGGCACGGGCTAGTGCAATCCAGTAATATGGGAGAACAAGTTGGGTCCCCAACTCCTCAAGTAGTTGTTGCGCATAAGGGCTGCCAATCCCGTCTTCCTTCACAGCTTTGCGGAGGGTCCTGACCTCTTCTGCTGTAAAGGGTAGCCAAGTTTGGGGTCGCTGCGGCGTGGGCTGCAGATTTAGCGGATACAGCTGAGGGGTTTGAGGAGGCGTGGCACCGGGGGCCGATGGAGCAGCCAAGGCAGGTGAAGGGCTATTGCCGTACGGCGGCGGCAAGGGATAAGCGGAACACGGGTGAGAAAATGGCGGCTTAGCGGCTTCCAGACGACAACAAAATGGCGGCAGGACCCTTCCGGGTGCCGGCCAAGATGGCGGAGCAGCTACATCCGGCGGTGGACAAAATGGTGCGGGGGGTGCTTCCGGTTTAGCAGAAGATGGTGACCCTGCAGTGTCCGGGCCCGAACCGGATGCTGACTGGGCAGGAAGAGGCAGGTAGAGGCGGGAGGAGGAGGATACTGGCGGAGAAGAAGCCGGATGTGCGCCATCTTGGGCAGAAGTGGGGGAAGAAGGCGGAAGTCTGCCATCTTGGGGAGCGGCAGGAGTGGTTCCTGTCGGCTGCGGGGAGCTTGGGCGGGGAGGTTCGCGCTTGAGAGCAGCAGCAAGTTGGTCAGACAGAGAGTCATTGTCGGCGGGCTCATCGGGATCACAGTCTAGAGGCCGTTTGGGAGAAGCTTCATAAACGGCCTCGGTCGGAGCACCGAGGAGACAAGCGCGAATGGCAACGAGAATGGGTAAGAGGCCTGCTGGGAAGGTGCATTTCTCATGCTCCATGGCGGATGTGACTCAACCTATGAGTCGCGAGTATGTGTCCGGGCTCCAGAGTTGGCAGGTGGCGAGCCACGGATTAAAGGGGAGTAAGAGGTCCCAGTACTTTTGGAGTTGCCGCAAAGAGACGCGGACTCCATTGGCATCTAGCAGGGCAGCGAGGGCCCTGACTTGTGGCACCTGACGCAGTGACAAAGAGGCGCCCATGACGGGATAGGAACGGGACAACAGCGAGGGGTCCCTACCTGGAGAGGAGGATGATCGCCGATTACAGCAGCAGCAGCAGCAGAGAGGGGCCGGGGGAGGAGCTGCCCCACGTTGGGAGTGCCAGTTGTTGCTGAGTGGGGGTGTCTCAGTCTCGCTCAGGCCCAAGAGTCGGGGGGGTCAGCTCCTACCGGACCGCTGGCGGGGGGTGCTCCAGGGAGAGAGCACCGGGGCTCTCCAGGCATGGGGGACGTGCGGTTAGGAAAGAACCACGGAGACCGCCTGAGCGCAGGAACAGGTCTGCTTTATTATGGAAGTACACTTAGCTATATAGGGTTGGGTAGAGGGAGGGGCGTGATGAAGGGAGGGTTGGCTAAGGGGCGGCTGTGGACAGGCTGAAGCTGATGGATAGACCTGAGGTAAGCAGTTGCTGGGGAAGAGGGCAGATTGTAGGTTGGCAATATGGGCGGGACTGGCGGGAAGGACGGCGGGGCTGAAAGGGGAGGAGGGGTGGAGAGAGGCGGTAACAAAAATGCTAGTGATTTGTGCCATAGTCAAGAGCATATAGATTCTGGGCAGTTAAATAATTGAGCTAATGATTTGAAATCAGCTATGTTACATATTAGAAATCAATAGTATAATTTGAATTTGTTAAGGGGGTTGAGATGTGGTTGGAATGAAAGTAATTTCTGTTAACTCTGCTTGCATATAATACATCAAATATAGTATGGAAAAAGTAAGAATCATTTATTAGGCCATAAAAGTAATATCTCTCTGGAAATAATTGAATTACAAAGGAAAATATTAGAGATGTCTCATAATCAAATTCATGTAGCAAATGATAAGGATATTTTCTCAGATATGATTTCACATATTACAAAATTTAACCCAGTTAATTGGTGGAAAGCACAGCATTTCCTGTCAGCTTTAGGAATAGGGCTAAACATATTTGTTCTATTGCTCATGATTCTTGCCTGTGCCGGACAGTGCTTTCAAAGAAAATTGCAAAGTGTAACAGCCATGGGACATGCAAATAATCTGGTGCTAGCTGAAGCACTTCAATAATCTCCCCAAGTCAAAGAGCTTGGCGGGTAGTCAATGATGAGTAAGACTTTTGAGAGGAGGGTAACCTAAGACAGGCATGGTCACCTCAAGTAAAACAAAAGGGGGGGGGGAGGTGGACTTGGTCCACTGGTTAGGGTGTCCATCTACTACATGGGAGGTCTGCAGTTCAAGTCCCGGGCCCCCTTGACCCGAGTGGAGCTGGCCCTTGTGCAGTGCTGATGTGTGCAAGGAGTGCCATGCCTTGCAGGGGTATCCCCCACATAGGGCAGCCCCATGTGCAAGGAGTGCACCCCATAAGGAGAGCCGCCCAGTGTGAAAGAAAGTACAGCCTGCCCAGAAATGGTGCCACACACATGGAAAGCTGACACAACAAGAGGACACAACAAAAAGAAACACAGATTCCTGATGCCACTGACAACAACAGAAGTGGACAAAGAAGATGCAGCAAATAGACACTGAGAACAGACAAATGGGTGGGAGAAGGGGAGAGAAATAAATAACTAAACAAACAAACAAAACAAAAAGGGAAAGTTTGGAAACTGAGACACAGAGGTCTCACAAGGAGAGACATGCTGTTTCCATGGCTATGCTTGCAACCTAAGGAATTCAGTAATAAATAGTTCCCAGCAAACAGGAGGAAGCTGTTAAAGGCTGAAAGATGAGCACATACCTTTTGTAGTAAATTGAACACTTAGACTTTGTACCTTGAGATAAGATTTTTTTAATTCCTTAGACTATGAGTAATGCTGATAGTTAACTGCATGTTGCTGCTTGTTCTCATGTAGACTGAGGTATATATAGAGCTCCTTGTAAACAATAAAGTTGTCTGATGAGTCTCTACTCATGGACCCCCTGATCCCAGCTTTCTCACATTCTTCCTCTTTCTTTCATTCTTCTTTTTCTTCCATTCCTGATACCCTTCGGGCCCAAATCTCCAACACTCTCCATGTCTCCAGTGATGGCTTTTAATAGTTTTATTTTGATTTTCATAAACTTGAAATGATAAGTTTAATTGTAATTGGGTATAAGGTTAAAGTTGGAGGTGGTAGAGATTGTATAAAATCCATTTAAAGATGTTTAAAGGGTCCTTTTTTGCAAGGTATTTGACACCTCTTGAACTTTCAGTTTTACAAGCGTTGTGAAGTTGACAGATGGAGCAAGGTAAATATGCTAACCTTCTCATTTAAAGTTTGTTTGTTTATTTATTTATTTGTTGTTGTTGAAGTTAAAAAAAGCACCAGAAGAATACAATGTAAATGACCAGGCAACTTGGTTATTTTGTGGAATGGAGCATTTTATAAAGAATAACTTGACTGACTAATAAGACCTCACTCTTGTACAATACCTTACAAATCTGCACCAGTGCCTGTCATGAGCAGTAAAGATCTTGACAACTCTCTAAGTAACTTCATATAATTTCTGAAATGTTTATATGAATAACTTTTTTGCCCACTCAAATTTAACCAACAGAAAATTAGATAATTCTTTTTAATTTGACAACACATCCCATGCAAGTCCCAACATATCAAATAATCCTAACAACTTTTAAAATTTCTCTTCTATTAAGGTAAAAAATTAACAATTTTTTTCAGAGTCACGGACCCAAAGGGTATCGGGAATGAAAGAAAAAGAGAGATTGGGATCAGGGGATGTGAGAGCATTGAAGCCTCAAGTTCATCAGACAAGTTTATTAATCTCAGGGGCTTCTTTATATACCCCAAGCAATCGTGAGAACTAGCAACTATTCTTGCTAACTATTCCCATTACTTCAACCTGTGTAACACAATGGATCTAAATCTATGATTATAAATCAAAGTTCAAAATTTCAATGTTCTATTATATTGTTGAGAAAACATAGCCATAAATCTTGTTGCCCAGGTTGTTCCATTCTACCAAGTCCTCATTCCACCTGAATGTACACATCTCCTGCTAGATTTATGACCTGCATGTATAGCTATGGAGACAGCATGACTCAGTGGTCAAGGAAGTAACTTGCTTCCATGGAAACAACATACCTTTGTTTCCCACAATTTTTTATTTTCTGGGACCCCTGTAGAAATCTTTGATCAAGGAGACATACTTAGGATTTGGTTGAGGGAATGCAAGATGTCAAAATTGCCAGGAGGTTTGTAATGTATATGAAATAAGATCATAGGTCACCATGAACAAGACTCAGCTCCTTATTTAACCAAAGTGACAACGAAAAATTAAAACAATATTCTGGCAGTAGTATGATCCTTTACAAAAATAGATATATTAAAAGGGAGGTGAGGGGAAGCAGATGTGCCTCAAGTCATAGGGCTTCCACCTACCATATAGGAGGACCTGGGTTTGATCCCTGGGACCTCCTGGTGAAAAATAAGAAGAGGAAGCATGCCCCACATGATGAGCCAGTGACACATTGAGTCAGTGCCTGTAGAGTGAGCCAGTACCCATGGAAGTGAGTACCACAGCAAGATGATGATGCAACAAAAGAATGATGAAGGGGAGAGTCAAAGTGAAGCACAGTGGAGACCAGGAACGGAGGTGGCACAATTGACATCAAACCTCTCTCCACATCAGTGGTCCCCAGGAACAAATACTGTTAAGTCCTAGAGGAGAAAAACATGAGAAGAGAAAACCAAAAGAGAAATAGATGCAGAAGATCACACAGTAAATGTACATACACAGCAAAAATAGCAGAGTGGTGGGAGAGGAAGATGATTAAATAAATAAATGTTTTTTTAAAAAAGAAAGATGACTTGATTCTCTTAAAAAATGCATTCATATTAAAGACTACATGCAGGGCAGTGAATTGTTGTGATAAGAAACATAATAAATGCCTTCTAGGCCAATTACTCATAAGGCAAATAAAACTTCTTTCAATCACCTACTGAAAGCAGAACAATAATCCCAGAAAATGCTGTCATTTTAATGGGAAAAACCAAATTTCAAATTTGCATGCATATGCTGTTTATAAAAATCTTATTGGAAAACCCATTATGTCTTATCCAGCAATAACCATGAAAAACAAAATTCTTTTTCTGCAAATCCTTTGCAACTTTCCTATTCTTTCAGGTTTTATCCTGTATTTTTTCTCTTTAAAATTTTTCAATAGCCAATGATTTTGCTTTAAGAAAGAACTATTCTCTTATTTTTCTCTACAAAACCATATCCTGCATACCATGTGTATTAGTCAGCCAAAGGGGTGCTGATGCAAAATACCAGAAACTGGTTGGCTTTTATAAAAGGTATTTATTTGGGGTAGGAGCTTGCAGATACCAGGCCATAAGCATAAGTTAATTCCATCACCAAAGTGTATTTGGAGCAAGATGGCTGCTGATGGCTGCAAGGGTTCAGGCTTCCTGGGTTCCTCCCTTTCAGAGTCTTGCTTCTCTCTGGGTTCAAGGCTCCTTTCTTCCAAGTGCTTGCTTCTTCCTGGGCTCAGCATTCCTCTCTTCCCTGTGCTGGCTTCCCTTTTCTCTGTGAGTTTACTTGCCAGGGCTCCTGCTTAAGGCTTCAGCATCAAACTCCAACATAAAAACCCTCATGAGGGAAACAAAGGCATGTTGTTTCCATGGAAGCAAGCTACTTCCTTGACCACTGAGTCATGCTGTCTCCATAGCTATATGCACAGATCATAAATCTAGCAAGGAGATGTGTACATTCAGGTGGAATGAGGACTAGGTAGAATGGAACAACCTGGGCAACAAGATTTATGGCTATGTTTTCTCAACAATATAACAGAACATTGAAATTTTGTACTTTGAATTATAATCATAGCATTTGTGTTACACAAGTTAAGGTAATGTGTTACACAAGTTAAGGTAATGGGAATAGTTAGCAAGAATAGTTGCTGGTTCTCATGATTGCTTGGGGTAGATAATGAAATCCCTGAGATTAATAAACTTGTCTGATGAGCTTGAGGCTTCAATGCTCTCACATCCCCTGATCCCAATCTCTCTTTGTCTTTCACTCCCAACACCCTTCGGGTCCATGACTCTGACATCTGGCACCCAATGTGGGGCCCAAAGCAGTGACTGCAGCAGAGATTCTTCCATGGCAGTATTGGGAACATGGAAACTGAAAACCTTCCTGAAAGGTTGAGGTGTCCATTGAAAGGTGACTCAAGTCTGACAATACAGTGGTGAGAATCTTAAATTAATTTTGTTTTCCACTAGCATCAGGGTATGGGGAATCAACGAGGATGTCTGGAAGAATATTCACAGGACAAAAATCTCTTTTAAATACTGTTGGAGTCTCAGTGAAAACTGCTGATTTACTTGAATTTTTGCTCTAGTACAAAAACACTGTTATTGGTTTCAGCCACAAGGAAAAAATCTTTTAAATCTTAAACAGTGGAAACAGGTAATGAAGGTGCTACATAGAGCATACCAAAAAGGAGAGACTATATCACTGTTGGTGTGGGCTTTAGGGCAACAGATTGCAGCAGCCTTAGATCCACTGCAGTCTGAAGCAGAGGAGGAAGAAATTACCATCTTTTCCAGGGAGTCCCATGACACAGGCCCTCAGAGTGAGGACAGGGAGGAAATAGAGGACAAGGACAAGGATGAGCCCCCCAATGAGAAAGAAACTAACCTCTTTCTGCCTCAGCAGGTGTATAAATTGAATATTTCTAAAGCCAGCATTTACCATAATTTGTGTAATGTAGCCCCTAAAGTCTCACCAGTTACAATGCCGACAGCCCCGGGAATATTTACTGATGCCATTGACTCCAGGCCCTACACTAACAACGTGTTTGTACCAAATCCAGTTCCAACTACTCCCTTAATGCATTGTTTGCTGCAAGGATCTTGACGGGGGATCCTGAAGGAATGCAATTACTAACAGCTTTCCTGGTAAATATTCAACAAGTTTCCCCAGAGGCAAACAACCCTCAAGGAGGATATAATTTTCATCATGAACCCCTGCCACTTTAAATTCTGCAAGAACTTAAACAAGCCTGTGCACAATTTGGAACTAATAGTCCTTACACTTTTGGCTTAGTGCAGGGGCTGACTCAAGCTGACCAACTTATCCCCTGGGATTGGGACATGCTGACTAGAACTGTTTTAAGCTCGGCTGAGTTTTTGCAATTTAAACCTGGTGGACAGATGAAGCCAATATGATTGCGCACTGTAACACAGTACAGAATCCTCCCATTCTTACTGCTGCTGAACAATTATTGGGTATTGGTGATTGGTCTGGAATTCAAAGACAGCTCCAATACAATGATCAGGCCATAACACAAGTGCACAATTCATGTTTGGCAGCTTGGAAACGGATTTGTGTACCTGGAAAACCTACTCAATCTTTTGCCAAAGTGATCCAGGGAGTTAACCATATGTGGAATTTGTAGCCCAACTAACTGACATTTTGATTCAAAGAATTGAGATACCAGAAGCAAGAGAGTTAATTTTGTTAACGTTTGCTTTTGATCAGGCTAACAGTGAATGTAAAAAGGTGGTCTTGGCTGTAGCCTTTAAAGGTAGCTTGAAGGAGGACAGAAAGAAAGGAAATTGTTTTGAATGTGGGAAGCCTAGTCACTATCAGAAAGAATGTAGATCTTTCTAGCCCTAGAACATTGTCTGTAGAGGCTGAAAAAGAACTGGCATTGACAGAGGATCAAATCTCTCAAGGGCAATTAACACAAATAGAACCTGACAAATCTGTTGATTTATTTTCTCAACCCCTTAATCTCCTACAGCTTTATTTTGGCAAGAAGGTATACTGGAATGGGTTTTTGGTTTTTTTTTTTAACCTAATAATAAACAAAAAAGATTGCAGACATATCTCCAAAAAATAATTTCCATCCTAGCAAAAGACTGTGTTAGACTGTTACAATTAAAGTGGTCTGATCCAGACAGGATTATTTGTGATCTTTCACATGAAGAAATTCAACACTTATATATCTAATCCTCAATGGCAAATTGCTATTAGTAATTTTCAAGGCATTATTGATAATCATTATTCTACTTCTAAATTGTTAACGTTCTTATGAAGAACCACTTGAATTTTACCAAAAAAAAATGTGAAAACCGTTCCTATTGAAAATGCATGTACAGTATTTACTGATGATAGTAGTATTGGTAAAGCGTCATATGTTACCTCTTAAAAGGAACAGGTTTGGCAGACTCCTTATTCATCTGCTCAATTCACAGAACTTTCAGTCATCATTAAGGTTTTACAAACTTTTCAGGAGCCCTTGAATATTGTCTCTGATTCTGAATATGTGTGTTTAACTGTAGCTCATATTGAAACAGCTCATATTTTTATTACCGATGAATTGTCTCAACTCTTTGCTGACCTTACCAAGCCTTCATTCGACAAAGAAGCCAGTCCATATATATTACTCATATCTGGTCTCCTTCTTCCTTCCTGGTCCTCTAGCTACCCAAAATGCCCAAGATGATCTGTTAGTGGGATGTTTGCAGGATGCAACTAAATATCATGCATTAATTCATATTAATACTAAGGGACTTAGACATAAATTTCCTCAATTGACAAAACATCAAGGTCAAGAGATTATTCACACCCATCCCACCTGTGGACCTTTGGCCACAGTGCCTTTTCAGGCTGAAACTAATCCCAGAGGCCTGGCTCCTAATCAACTGTGGCAGATGGATGTTACTCACATACCATCATTTGGTAAATTACAATATGTCCATGTCTGTACTGACACTCTCATTTTTTTCTGGGCTACTGCACAAAGTGGTGAATGTTTTCATCACGTTCATTCCCATTCGTGATCTGCTTTTGCTGTGATGGGATGCCCCTTGAAAATTAAAACTGATAATGGCCCGTCTTACGCCAGTAAGCCTTTTGCTTCCTTTTGTTCTATGTATGCTGTTGAACATGTTACTAGTATTCCTTACAATCCTACAGGTCAAGCCATAGTTGAACACAGCCATCATACCCTAAAAACTATGCTTTTAAAACAAAAAGGGGGAGATGATGGTATTATAACACCAGAAGATCAATTATTATTATTATTATTATTTACTTTAAATTTTCTTATTGTTTATAATTCACTGACACCTGCAGAATGTCACTTTGGAAAATGTCAAACATCTACAGTGGACACTGGAAATGAAGATCAACCAATATTCTGGAAAGATATTTTAAGCAATGAATGGAAAAAAGGCAGGATTAAAGTATGGGGGGGTGAGGCTATGCTCTTTTATTTCATAAAATGGAGAGCAAATTTGGCTACCTGCGAAGAGGATTAAACCATGGAATGAAGAGATGGGATCTCCTACAACTTCTGATCATGGTGATCATAAATAATGAGGAAGCCATGGGTAATTACACCTATTGGGTCTATATACCTAACCCCCCATTACTCAAAGTGTTAACCTGGAAAGATCCATCCTTGCCTATTTATCTGAATAAGACCCATATATTCCCTGGACCAATTGATGATAGGTTACCAATTAAGTCCCATGAGGAAGGATGAAGAATCTATAATCTCATATTACCATTTGATTCTCGACCCCTATGCATTGGTAACCATCCTCCATGTATGTATGTTAAAAATTGCACTATGGTTATCTTCAAAAATAATAATACTAAATATTTAGTGATGTTATTTCCTTCTTATAATTATATGGTGACTAAAAAACCTACCTATAACTGTCTGCAAAGAGATATTGGGGATAAAGAAGGATGGCAAGAATGCCATATAGGAAGAGGATCTGTCGTTTTTAATGATTCCTATGGAATAGTGTGGGAAAGTGCCCCTATGAGGAGTCCCACCAAATATAATGGCAGATTTATTTGGTATGGTCTAAATAGTAAAGAACAGCCAATTAGTAAAATATGCAATATCTGTTTCATGAATCCCTTGAATTGGATGAAAAAATAATTTTTACCAAAAATAATAGTGTTTGGAAATATAAAGGAAAAGGGATCCCTTCTCCATGGTGTAATATTACATCTATGCATAGTCAAAAGAATTTGTGGAAAGGTTTTCTGGGAATAGCACCTACTATAGAATGGATTGGGAATAATAGAATGGTCAATATTTGTGTTTAGATCGAACTCATCATTTTCAATCTTGTGTAAGAGATCCTTATGTGTTTGTGGTTGGAAAACTAACTATAACTGAGAATGCTCTGTTTTATAAAAGTGGGGTGTTGTATACCTGTTTGTCTGAGAATGTTTTACAGAATGGAAATTTCATTACAATGACTTGAAGGTGGTGGGGAGTGTGGATTCCAGTGCGACTGAACTGAATTTGGCAATCATCACCTGAGAGTCAACTGCTGTTCCATATGGCTCAAGAAATCCTGAAGCGCTCAAAGTGATTTGTGGGACTGTTAATAGCTGGCATATTGGGACTGATTGGTGTTATTGCAGCTGCTGCTACAGCTACCATGGCCTTGCATGAGACTGTGCAGACTCAGCAATATGTGCATGATGGGCATAAGAATGCTAGTGACTTATGGCATAGTCAAGAGCACATAGATGAAGAATTAAACAATAGAGTTAATGATCTAGAATCAGCAGTTTTATCTCTTGGAGATCAAGTATACAACTTAAATTTACTTAGAGGTTTAAAATGTGATTGGGAGAGGTGGAGGCATCTTTGGGACATGGAGCTGCCCTGGATGGTGCTTCAGGGGTAATCACTGGACATTGTAAATCCTCACAGGGCCCACTGGATGGAATGGGGGAGAGTATGGGCCATGATGTGGACCATTGACCATGAGGTGCAGAGGTGCCCAAAGATGTACTTGCCAAATGCAATGGGTGTGTCATGATGATGGGAAGGAGTGTTGCTGGGGGGGGAGAGGTGGGGTGGGGGTGGTAGGGTTCAATGGGACCTCATATATATATTTTTTTAATGTAATATTATTATAAAGTCAATAAAAAAAAGTGCAAAAAATAAAAAAATTTAAAAAAATGTGATTGGAAAGAGTAATTTTTGTATTACTCTGCTTGCTTATAATAATTCTACTTTTGATTGGGAAAAGATTAGAAATCATTTGATAGGTCATAAGAAATAGAAATTAGAAATTACAGAAATAGAAATAGAAGAATTACAGAAAACGATATTGGAAATATCTCAATCAGATTTATGTAGCTGATGATAAGGATATCTTTAATGATTTGATTTCTCATTTCAATAAGTTTAATCCAGTAAATTGG
This sequence comes from Dasypus novemcinctus, assembly GCF_030445035.2. NCBI lineage: Eukaryota > Metazoa > Chordata > Mammalia > Cingulata > Dasypodidae > Dasypus > Dasypus novemcinctus. Next base: position 144,840 of record NW_026688141.1, on the reverse strand, counting down.
TGGAAGTCTCAACATTTTTTATCAGCATTAGGAATAGGACTTTGTGTGTTAATCTTGTTGCTTATTGTTGTTCCCTCCCTGGGACGAGGCGTTTGCTGAAGACTGCACCATGTGAATGCTATGGGACAAGCCAATAATTTGGTACTTGCAAGAACCTTGCAATGAGTTCCCCATGGTCAGTGTGCTTGACTGGTAGTCAATGATGGGTAAGCCTCTCAGAGGAGGGCAACCTAAGACAGGCACAGCCATTCTGACTAAAACAAAAAGAGGGAAATGTGGGAAACAAAGGCATGTTTTTTCCATGGAAGCAAGTTACTTCCTTGACCACTGAGTCATGCTGTCTCTACAGCTATGCATGCAGGTCATAAATCTAGCAAGGAGATGTGTATATTCAGGTGGAACAAGGACTAGGTAGAATGGAACAACTTGGGCAACAAGATTTATGGGTATGTTTTCTCAACAATATAATAGAACATTGAAATTTTGTACTTTGAATTAATTGTAGCATTTGATTCGTTGTGTTACACAGGTTGAGGTAATGGGAATAGTTATCAAGAATAGTTGCTGGTTCTCACGATTGCTTGGGATATATAAAGAAGCCCCTGAGATTAATAAACTTGTCTGATGAGCTTGAGGCTTCAATGCTTTCAGATCCCCTGATCCCAGGCTCTCTTTGTCTTTCATTCCCGGTACCTTTTGGGTCCGTGACTCTGACACCCTCATAGCAAAACTCCAACTCTGTCCTTTGCCATGCCCTTTATCTGTGAATCCCCACCCACCAAGGGGTGGGGACCCAATGCCATAATGATGTGGCTCAATCAAAGCCCTAATCATAACTCAATCATGCCCAGGTACAGATCAGATTACAAGCATAATCCAATATTTCTTTTTTGAATTCATCAATTAAATCAAACTGCTACACCATGCAAGCTCAATTTAGCATAAGCCTAAGGTTTTAAGGGATCAACAGATCTTAGGCTCTATCTTAAAGTTGACAATTCATACAAAACTCAAGTACTGTTGAAATCAAAGTTTGATTCCCTTTCATTAGGTTAAAACTTATTTTTTTCTACCATAAACATCTAAGAGCATGTTATAAGGAATCTTTTAAAGATGCTATTTTTGAATCATTAAGCCTTTTAGAACTTCTGAATATCAATCAAATATGCACTCCCTAATTTGTTAAAGACAAGGAGTTTCTTTTTCAAGTGCACATCTCAAATGGTTGTCCTTGGTTAATTCAAACATTTCCCAAGTAGCCACTGCAAACTCAAGTCATCCTTGGTGAGATTCACCCATGTATTCAGAAAAAAATATGAACTGATACCACAGTGAGAAAAGAGATATTAGAGAATTTTTCAGGAAAGAATAAAAGAGATTTAGATTATGAAGTCCCCATGTTTAAGAAAAGGTTCCAAAAATGAAAATTGTATAGGCCTGTATTAGTCAGATTCTCTAGGGAAACGAAACCAACAGAGGATATCTGTAAATAGTTTGAGGTTTTATAGAATTGCCTCATGCAACCATGGCAATGCATAAGCCCAAACTCTTCAGGGCAGGCAGCAAACCAGGGGTTCCAGTGAAGGTCTTTGATGAGTTCCCAGGAGATGTTAAAAAAGAGATTGGACATGCCTTAAACCAGTAACACTTCCTTATTATATTTTCTAAAGAACATTATAGTTTCAACCACATACCCGACAGTCTCCTGTGTTCACCTGCTATCCCTTAATCCTTCCCCCAATTCCATGGACCATCTGACCCATCCTCCCAACCCTAGCCCCCCTGAAGCCTGCAAAGCCCAACCCAGTAGTATCCCTATGCCCATGTCTTATTCCTTCGTTGCACAACTATGTACCTCCACTTTATCATAGATTTTGCCTGTGTGGGCATTGGCTCACAACCTTTCTCTCTCCCCATATTTTCTATAAGCCTATCTTCCAGTCTCTAGCTATCTGAGACAGCTTAATTTGCTTAATTCTTATCAGGGAGGTCATGTAGTATTTGTCCTTCATTGCCTGGCTTGCTTCACTTAACATAAGGTCCTCAGGATTCATCCATGTTATCCCATGCGTTAGTACTGTATTCCTCCTTACAGCTGAGTAGTATTCCATTGTACATATATACCACATTTTGTTTATCCACTCATCTGTTGATGGGCATTTGGGTTGATTCCAACTTTTGGCAGTAGTGAATAATGCCACTTTGAACACTGGTGTGCATGCATCAGTTCATGTCTTTGTTTTCAGTTCTAGGTATATACCCAGCAATGGAATTACTGGGTCATATGGCAAATCTATAGCTAGTTTTTTGAGTAACTACCAAACTGTCTTCCAGAATGGCTGGATCCTTCTACATTCCCACCAGTAGTGGATGAGGGTTTCCATTCCTCCACATCCTCTCCAGCATTTACAGTCTTCTGTTTTTTTAATAGCTGCCAGTCTAATGAGTGCAAGATGGTGTCTCATTGTACTTTTGATTTGCATTTCCCTAACAGCTAGTGATGTTGAGCATCTTTTCATGTGCTTTTTAGCCATTTGTATTTCTTCTTTGTTGAAATGTCTGTTCAAATCTGTTGCCCATTTTTAAAATGGGTTGTCTTTTTATTTTCAAGATACAGGATTTCTTTATATATGCTTGATAAGGGCAACTGGCACAGGGTTCACCTGGGGCAGGCTTCTAGGGAGTATATGAGTGCTTATTTTGCCATACTATGTTATATCAGTGGGTGGAGACCAGTACAATGAATGGAAAGGTGTTATAACCCCATCCTGGGTAGGCCTGATATTCTCAAACAGAGGGGAGGGTGTCTCTTGAGAGCATGGGTGGCTCCCAGTGGGGGAGGACAGACTAGTGTGTCAAGCCCTCAGCATTGGTGCAAGTATCTATCAATCTTGTCTTTCAAGCAGTGAAGATTGGTTGTCACTGTGGGCCCCAGTGGAAAGGGAGAGAGGAATATAATGGATGGAAGAGGGGGTAACTGGTGGCAATGGAAGTATTCTGCATGATCCTGCAATGATGGATACAGGCCATGTTAAATGTCACTAAAAATTTATAACAGTGTATAGTCTAAAACGTAAACCATAATGAAACCATGGTTAGTAACTATGTATCAATATTTGTACATCAGTTGCAGCAAATGTGACATCCATGTGTAAAAAGATCATTGCAAGGGAAGGGGGAAAAGGGTTTGATGTTGTGTATATGGGAGTCCTATATATTCTAAATGTGACTTTACTGTGATCTAAAACTTTTTTGAAAACATCATTTTAAAAAAGGATGCAGACACAGGAATAAATGGAAAAGATTGCCTTGCCACTGTACATACAGGGCAACACCTAATACAGTGATGAAAGGCAAAAAGTTAAAAAAAGTTTTGAATCACAGAGGGGTTCAACTATGGCAGAGGAGGAACACTATGTAGGATGCCATTTAAGGAGGATGCATGGGTGGGAGGGAGTTTTCCAGGGCATGCATATAAGTTGTAAACATATGTTTGGATGTTTGTTCAGTATTGACATAGTGGGTAGAGTTTCACATGATAACAGAAGGAGTGCTGCCCATTTTAATTGTTCTAAAGTGACCCTGCTGCTATATACTACTGGGATACAAGATATCAAGAAGTACAAGAATGAAATGAAACCACTGTCTATGATCTGAGCTTCCTGCCACTCTGAAAAGGTCCATAGAGTTTTCTTGTTTATTTCCGTTGGTTAAAATAATATATTTTGCATGATTTCAATCACTTACAATTTTTGAAATTTGTCTTATGACTCAGAATATACTCTTTTCAAATATTTCATACACACATGCAGACATTTTATTCTGCAGTTCTTTGGTAGAGTGTTTTATAAATATCTTTTCGTTATGCTGTTGATTAGATAGGTCAAGTCTTTTCTATATTTTTAATGACTTTCTGCTTACATTCTATTATTTTTTAGGGTGGGTTTTGAAATAGCCAAATAAAATTGTTGATTTTTCTGTTTTCCCATTCAGTAGTAGCAACATTTTTTTCATGTAGTTTGAATTAAACAATATATACTCTTGATGAATTGAACTCTTTATTATATTGAAATGTTGCTCTTTATCCCTTGTAATTTTCTTTGCTCCAAAATATTTTTCTAATGTTAACACAGTCATTCCAAATTTCTGTTTGTAGATCTCTACATGATAACCTGTGTTTATAAATATAAAGTGGGTTTCTTATGGAAATAATATAATTGGTTCTGCTCTTTAAAATAAAATCAACCTCTTCCTTTTACCTGAATTGTTTAGACAATTTTTGTTTAATACAAAAATTGGTATGGTTGGGTTTAAATCTATTCTTTTGGTGTTTGTTCTTTTTTCCTATCATTTTATTTATAGAATGACCATTTTTTTCTTTATTAGAGAAGTTATGGGTACAGAGAACAATCCTGCATAAAATGCAGGATTATCATATACCACCCCACCACCACCTTGAAATGGCATGCAACATCAGTTACAATTCATGATAGCATACTTTTACAATTGTACTATTAAAGACCATGATTTCACTTAGGGTTCACTGTACAGTGTAGTTCCTTAGATTTTTTAAAAATATTTTTTATCTCTGGACTGACAATGTGATAGCCAGATCCTGAGCCTCATCAGACTCCAGCACCTACAATCTGATTTATTGGACTTACCACACTCAGCTAAGATGGAGTTGAAGAAGGACAACCACCACACCATGGAGCCTAGAGTGATTACAACTGAAAATGGGAGGATTGCATCCAGCATCCAGGTGGAATCTGAGCCTCCTCTTGACATAGAGGTGCAATGGACACAACCAATCCAATGTCCACATAGAAGAGGTGGCATTGGATTGGGAAAAGTGGACATAATGGACAAAGGGTATGGGGAAAGGCAGGAAGAGATGAGAGGTGGAGGCGTCTTCGGGACATGGAGCTGCCCTGGATGGTGCTTCAGAGGTAATCACCAGACATTGTGAATCCTCACAGGGCCCACTTGATGGAATAGAGGAGAGTGTGGGCCATCATGTGAACCAATGTATATGAGGTGCAGAGGTGCCCAAAGATGTACTTACCAAATCCAATGGATGTGTCATGATGATGGGAATGAGTGTTGTTGGGGGGGGGGAGAGGGGGGGTGGGGGGGTGGGGTTGAATGGGACCTCACATATATATTTTTAATGTAATATTATTACAAAGTCAATAAAAAATAAAAAAATTAAAAAAAAATATTTTTTAAAAAATTTATTTCTCTCCCCTTCCCCGCCCCCCACCCTGGTTGTCTGTTCTCTGTGTCTATTTGCTGCATCTTCTTCTTTGTGCACTTCTGTTGTTGTCAGTGGCATGGGAATCTGTGTTTCTTTTTGTTGCATTATCTTGTGTGTCAGCTCTCCATGTGTGCAGCACCATTCCTGGGCAGGCTGAACTTTCTTTCACACTGGGTGGCTCTCCTTACAGGGCACACTCCTTGTGTGTGGGGTTCCCCTATGCGGGGGACACCCTGCATGGCAGGGCACTCCTTGCGTGCATCAGCACTAACTGTGGACCAGCTCCACATGGGTCAGGGAGGCCTGGAGTTTGATCCTTGGACCTCCCATGTGGTAGACGGATGCCCTATCCACTGGGCCAAGTCTGCTTCCCTCCTTAGATTTTTAAAATAAATTTTCTTCTGTTACCATAGATACAATCTAACAGTTCCCCTTTTAATCATATTCTTATACATGTATCAGTGCTGTTAATTGCATTCACATCATTGTGCTACCATCTCCACTATGCATTACCAAAACATTTCCATCATTCCAAATAGGAACCCTGTACAGTTTAAGCCTTAACTTCCCATTCCCTATTACATTCCATCCCCTGGTAAACTATATTCTAGATTCTGACTCTAGGAGCTTTCTAATTCTGGTGATTTCAAATCAGATAGCTCATACAATATTTTGGCCTTTAAGTCTGACTTATATCATTCAATGTGAGGTCTTCAAGGCTAACCCATGTCGACACATGTATCAAGACTTCATTCTTTTTAGCAGCTGAATTATATTCCATTGTATGTATATACAACATTTTATTTATCCGTTCATCAGTTAATGGTAACTTGGGTAGCTTCAGTCTTTTGGCAATTGTGAATAATACCTCTAAGAACATATTGTTTGCAAATATCTGTTCAAATCCCAGTTTTCAATTCTTTCAGAAATATATCTAGTACTGGGATTGCCAGTTCTTGTGGCAGTTCTATATTTAGTTTTATGAGGAACTGCCAAATTGTGTTCCACAGCAGCTGCACCATTTTACATTGCTACCAATCATGAATGTCTGTTCCTGTTCCTCTGCATACTCTTCAATACTTATTCCCATTTTTTTTTAAAAGTAGTCATTCCAATGTTGCTGAAATAGTATCTTATGGGTTTGATTTGCATTTCTCTGAGGGTTAATGATGTTGAGCATCTTGTCATATGCTTTCTGATCATTTTAATATCTTCTTTAGAGAGTATTTAGCCCATTTTTAAATTGGGTTGTTAGTCTTTTTGTTGTTAAGTTGAAGGATTTCTTTATACATACTATATATGAATCCTTTATCAAATATATGGTTCAAATATTTTCTACCATTGTGTAGCTTGTCTTCTTTTATGATAAAATTCTTTGAGAGACAAAAGGCTTTATTTTAATAAGTCCCATATATCAATTTTTTTTTCTTTTTGTTGCTTGTGTGTGCTTTGGGTACAGTCTAAGAAAACATTGCCTAACACAAGATCCTAAAGATGCTACCTTTCCTTTTCTTCTAGGAGTTTCATAGCTGTAGCTTTTATATTTAGGTCTTTGATCTATTTTAATTTGATTTTTGCATATGGTGTGAGGTAGGGGTTCTCCTCCTCCTTCTTTTTAATTTTTTTTTCATTTTTGAAGAAAGTGTGTTCTTTCCCAATTGAATGTTTTTGCCCTATCTCAAAAATAATTTAGCCATGAATATGAGGGTTGATTTCTGAACTCTCAATTCTATTCCATTGGTTTATATGCCTATCCTTATGCCAGTACCAGGATATTTTGATTACTGTGGTTTTGTGATATATTTTAGGTCAGGAAATGGGGCTCCTCCAAGTTCATTCTTCTTTTTCAAGATGGCATTATCTATTTAGGACACATATCCTTCCATATAAATTTGATGATTGACTTTTCCATTTCTGCAAATAAAGTTATAGGAAGTTTATTGGGATTTCATGGAATCCACAAGTTGCTATGGGTAGTCTTGGCAACATAACTTATTTAGTCTTCAAATCCATAAACACTTCCATTTATTTAGGTTTTCTTTCATTTCTTTTAACCTTTATAGTTTTCTGCATGCAAGTCCTTTATATGTTTGTTAAGTTTAATTCGTAGATATTTAATTCTTTTAGTTGCTACTATGAATGGGGTTTTCTCTTGATTTCTTCTGATTTTTCATTGCTAGTGTATAAAAACACTACTGATTTTGAGTGTTGTACCCCACCAGTTTGTTGAATTCATTTATTTGCACTAGGAGCTTTACTGTGGTTTTTTTCAGGAATTTCTGTATATAAGATCACAGCATTTGCATATAGGGAAAGATTTACTCCTTCTTTTCCAGTTTAGATGATTTTTGTTGCTTTTTCTTGCCTAATTGCTCTAGCAAGAACTTCCAGTACAATATTAAGTAACAACAGTAACAGTGATCATCCTTGTTTTTTCCTCATCTTAGAGGGAAAGCTATCAGTCTTTTAAACTATTAAGCAGGATGTTGGTTCTCAGCTTTTCATATATGTCCTATATCATGCTGGGGAAGTTTCCTCCTATTCTTATTGTCTTAAATAGTTTTATCAAGAAAAGGTACTGGATTTTGGTCAAATGCCTTTTCTTCATCAATTGAGATAATCATGTGTTTTTCCCTTCATTTTTTAATGTGGTATATTACATTACTTGAATTTTTTATGTTAAACCAACCTTGCATATCAGGCATAAATCCTACTTGATCGTGGTGTATAATTCTTTTTAATATGCTGTTGGACTCAGTTTGCTAGTATATTCTTGAGGATTTTTGCATCTATATTCATAAGACATATTCTTTAGTTTTCTTTTCTTGTGGTATCTTTATCTGGCTTCAGTATGAGGGTGAGGTTTGCCTTGTAGAATGAGTTAAGAACTGTTCTCTCTTCAATTTCTTGAAAGAATTTGTGCATAATGGGTATTAAATCTTCTTGGAATCTTTGGTAGAATTCCCCTGTGAAGCCATCTGGTTCTGGGCTCTTCTTTGTTGAGGGGTTTACTGTTTCAGTCACTTTACTAATTACTGATTTGTTGAGATTTTCTATTTCTTCTTAAGTCAATGTAGGTAATATACATGTTTCTAAGAATTTTCCATTTCATCTATTGTATTTAACTTATTGGCATACAGTTATTTATAGTATCCACTTATAGTCCTTTTTTTATTTCAATGGGGTTGGAAGCGCTGTTTGCCTTTTCATTTCTGACTTCCATTATTTGTATCCTCTCCCTTTTTTTCTTTATTGATATTTTCAAAGAACCAACTTTTTTTGTTAGTAAAAAGAATTCATTGGGAAATGGGAGAAAAGAACAGAGCTTGCTGAGAATTGGAAAAGAAGGATGAAATACTCATCAAGATTTGATGCAGGGTCTTCTAGGCAGGGAGTGGGTTTTGACATGTGTGGTCACCTTTTAAGCTATTAATTATTCCTCCCTTGCTAATGCTAAGGGGAGGGGCCTCAGATGTTATTGACTACCTCACCAGTAGTGGGGGTCAATGGTGTGACCTGTTTGGAATATCCAGGACCCCTCTCAATTCTCGGATCATAAGGTCAAGATCAAGGTGTTGGCAGGTTCTCACTGCCATGTTGTCTGTCAGCCAGGTTGTCTGCTGGGCCTGCTGCCTTTGCCCTTTCACTATACTAACTTGCCTCAACTCCTTCCTCAGCGAGTTCATGCCCTTATTCCTAAGGGAACTCTGAGGAGCATTGGTTATTCTTCTGTAGCTACTTCTTTTTGAAGAACCAACTTTTGATTTTGTTGATTCTATCTCTTATTGTTTTCTGTTTCATTTATTTCTGTTCTCATATTTAGTTCCTTTCTTCTGCTTTCTTTGGGTTTAGTTTGCTTTTTTCCCCTACTTCTTCTACTTTTGAGGTTAGGTTACGGATTTGAAGTATTTTTTTCTTTTTCAATGTAAGCATTTAAATTTAGAGTGTGAGGTTTATGTCACTAAAATTTCTTGAGCCTGATAACTGCACTTAAGGTGATTAAATAAGTGAATATCCTTCCTAAGAAACACAAAAGGAAGCATTGTGTTTGAGGATTACATGTACAACCTGCTTTCAAATGTTCAGATGGTAGACAGATAGATAGATAGATAGATGAATAGATAGATAATATAATGATATGACCAAAATGGAAAAAATGTTAAAATTTTTGGATTTGGGTATCTGGGTCCTTTGAGTGTGGGATTATGTTGGATTTCTCTGTATGGGGTTTTTATTATTTCTGCAACCATCCTGTAGATTTGAAATTATGTCAAAATAAAAAGGTTAAAAAAATAGTATGTTGCTAAAGAGTCAGATGCCAGCTAGCAATCCTTGTGATCAATGCAGCCCTTTTGTGAACGGTCAAGAGAAAGATGAGAATGAATCCAAAGATCACACAGACGGAGTGTACATCCTTGAAATCTAAAGACTTTAGTATTCCAGTATTTCTAAGTTAGTTTTTAAAGATGAAATTAGTAAAGTGAGTTGAATCTCTGTGCAGGGCCTGTCATAACCTCTCTCATACTCATAACACACATTCAAGGCCAGGCTGACACAAATTAAGGAGGGCACTGACAGTTGGAGGCTCATCTGATCACCATGGGTTGGCTTAGGTGTCCTAGGCCACAAAATGAAAAGTTTATGTGGCCAGCATTGGGGGTCTGCAAGTCCTCTACCATGAAACCTCCCAACAGATAATTCAGATGGTTACAGGTATGGGAAGACACTTACCTCTTTCTTTTCTAAGGCAGTCGGGAAAAATCTAGGGTGGCCATCCCTGCCAGCCTACAGAGCTTAGTCCATATCCCCTGGGTCATGACATGCGATCACTGATTTGTGGGTCAAGGTGTGGGAAAGATGGAGGTATTGATTTTCTATACCCCTAACCCCACCTCCACTAAGGTTTGCCTTGGTTGCCAGGCAGTTGGAGGTTCTGGGCAGGATGCTCACCATGGGGTTCTATCTTTTGTTGTGGGAACAGGTTCCTGGCAACCTGAGGTGACTCAGCAGAGGCCTTAAGAGCATTGTATGGTCTGCTGATAGTCATGATGCTCTGTGCAATCCTGATCTTGGTAACCTTGTGCCTGGTGTTGGCAGCTCTGCTAAAGGACTTTATACAAAGCCTAGATGTCCAGGGAATGCTGTGGAAATTGGTGGCTTGGATAGTTATAGTGGGGATTTTTATTATTAAATCTTATTATAATGGGAGGAGAGACAAAAAACTGGCCACTGACATTTCTGCTCTTCTAGAGGGAACACAACAAGTTGTTGATGTTTCACTACATTGAAAAATAATTTGGAGACCTTAACTCAGTTATAACATAAGACAAATTCAAGAACGAAGTATCAGAAATTGTCTACGTGAAACTCATGAATAAAGAACTGGAAATCTACAACTCTTCACTTGGACTTAAAGTAGATGAGTCTAGAAAGTCATGGAAAGGAGAGACATCTAAATGTTTACAAGAAGTTCACCTGATAGTTGACACTATAAGCAAAACTCTCACCTTAGAAGACTTAACAAGGCAAATCCAACATCAAGTAGTTCCAACCAAATCATCCTTCAAAATCTCTCAGGCAAATATAGAACAGCTTCCCACATCCATGACAGGAGCTTTGGAGGAAAATTCCAGGTTTGAAAGAAGCATAAAATTCTATCAGAGGAATCTCAAAAACCACAGTGTAAGCTGGGCACATTTACTAAAGAGAGAAAAACCTCAGGAAACTCTAAACTACCTATGGAACCAGTTCTTAGTAATAAAGTGGGTCAAATCAAACCTCCAGATGAGCATTTGCTTAAGATTTGTGATGCAGCTGCTGTTCTTGAGGAAAATAATATCGATCTTGGGAACATGGAATTGGATATACTGAAGACATCAGAAAATGGAGACCTCATAGTGGGAGAATCCAAAGGAATGTTGATTGATGCTGTGGAGTTAAATACTTACTTACAAAGTCTTAAGGAAAAAGAAAAGAAATGCATGCAAAATTAGAAGAAGAAATTAAAATAATCAGTGAACTTGAAAGTCATGTTGGAAGATTCCAAACTGAAAAAGCTTTGCTCGCTCCAGGTAGAACTCTCCTAACTGGAAGGGAGAGGCAAAAGCTCCAACAGAAACTTCAAGTCCATCTGCATCAAGAAAAGGAGACAAGTTTTAATCAAATTGTCAAGTTAAAGAGAATTTACCACATAAAGATGTAGGAATATTTTTCCAAAGCAAATAAAGACATCAGCAATGGATGTGAAAAGCTGAAAACTTATAAAATTCAAGCAGAAATCATTGCAGAAAAAGTTGATAGAATCACTGGGTATTATGAAAGCCTTATTTCCCAGAGGCATAAAGCTCATGATATGGAAATAAGAGCTGTGATACCTGGGAGAAACCTATTTCAACTGAGAAAATAAAACACATCCATGGCACAAAAACTAATCAAGGAAAAACATGAAGTTTCTGAAAATTATCATTCCACCTCTCGTGTTTCAAATGGAGCACTTGGCAGAGTCCTGGAACCACAACCAGGAACCCTCTGGATCAACAGTTTCCCAAGGAAGGAGGAACATCAGGCTGAAATGGTAAAGCCATGCCCTGTGTAAACCAGTTACCACACCCTGGGGTCCCTGAAGTTGGGTCCACCCCATCCAGTCAGCAGGTGCCACAGGAGGTCAAGACAGATCTTGTCTTGTAGCTCCTCTCACAAGCAGAAGCAGCTCAATAGAATCTTCTTCAACCCTCTCACATGATAGGGGAGCAGTCAACCCAGCCTCTGTACTTCCACATTGCTCTCCTGTCAAATGTCAGAGGTTAAGAAGGAGTCCCAGGAGGAATGTTCTGAGAAGATGATATGCTGTGCTTCCCCCTATTCTGGAAAGTGAGGAGGAAACTCCCCAAGAGTCCATTTACTAAGAGAATTCCTTGGCTCAACATTAATCTCCACTGGTAACAACAATGTATCAACACCAATCTTTTGACTCCAGCTTCTTTTTATATAACCTGGAAACAAATGTAGCACCTGCTCTGTGGATCCTGATTCCAACGAGTCTACTTTGAAGACCCACAACAGCAAGACCTTTTTGTGTCAACTGATACATTTTATTTTTTCTCATTTAGTCTTATTCTATTAAGAGTATAAAAATGGCATAATTGGATATTTGATAAGTTATAGCTGTTAGTATATTTCATAACTGTATTATATAATATGAATCTATAAATTTATTCTATTCTATTTAAATATTGTTTAGACTAATTATTCTATTTAATTTTATTTCTCGGTAAATTTAGCTTGTCATTTGTAACATCAGCTGTAGTAGAGTTTCATATGAGAATGTTTATTTCTGTATATCAAGGAGTCAATACCCTCTGGTTATAACATTAATGAAATTTACCATTATAAACTTTGTATAATTAATAAAACAAAGTTCATATAGCTTCTGTGTGCTGTTTTGATTAAACATCAGAACATGGGATGTGTTTATCAATAATATGCAACTTAATCCATTTTACTTACTAGAAAGACCTATGTTTCCTGAACAGTAATTCATCATGTGGTGACCTTTATTTATTTGTCATATTTCTGTATGTCTGCATTTCTTTAAAGGTACTCTGAAAGAAGTCTATCAGGCACATGAAAAATGCTTCCACATGGACAACATATTTATCCTGTATTTAGGTCCCATGATTTCAGGGAAGCACCTGCCTTATTTATCCTTGTTTACCCAGCATCAAGAGTAGTTCCTGATAGGAACAAGGACCCATAAATAATTGTTAAATAAATGACAGGAATCAGTTTTTTAAGTGTGCAATACTTTCACTCATCTTTCTGAACCCATTCATTTCCTTTCTCTAAAATATGTATAACAGCTTTATTGTTATTTATTTTTTATTTATGATTCACATACTGTCATAGATTGAATTATCTACCCCAGAAAAACAAAACCACATTCCTAATACCAGTCCTGTTGGCCTGAACCTATTGTAAATAGCACCTTTTGAAGATGTTATTTTTTATTAAGATGTGGCCAACTGAATCAGGATGGGTCTTAATCCTATTTTTGAAGGCCTTATAAAGACAAAGTCATGGGGAGAAGCAGGAAGTCAGCAGGAACACCCAGATATGAAAAGAGAGAATATACCTTTGGGCTTGGAAAGCCAAGGATCCCAAGAATTTTCAGATTGCCAGCCAGCCAGAATGCTACAAACTCTCAGAGGAGGTAAGCCTTCCAACCGCTGAAACGTTCAGCCAGTAAATTCCTGTTGTCAAGCCAACCTATTCTGTGGTATTTGTCATAGCAGCTGTGAAAACTAAGACACATATCATACAATTCATTTAAATTGTAAAATTCATTCTTTTTAATACAGTCACAGAGGTGTGCAACCATTATCACTGTCAATTTTAGAAAATTCTCATTACTAAAAGAAACTCTATAAATTAGCAGTCCCTCCCCATTTCTCTCCAAGTCCCCTAGTCCTGTGTAAACTTTAGTGCTTTCTATCCCCATAACTACACCTCTTTTGGACAATTCATATGAATAAAATAATACAACATGAGGTATTTGGTAGAAAAATATTTATAAAATTATAGGGCATGAGTTGAATGATTTTAAGACAGCTCTTAAAAGGCAGAGGAGTGTGTGGATATGGGCAGAAATTATTTAGATTGGGGAGTGTAGCAAGGACACTTTCTTGAAGAGAGTCTTGACGGGCAAGCTCTTTGTCTTGATTCTTAAGCCATTTAGATTTTTCACAGTTTTAATTTCCAAGAGCAAGTATTCATGGAGCATCCATTTACACTACTTTGGCTTGGTCTCAGTATTGTTTAACATAAGAGAATTATCTTGGCTTTAGTTATTAAGCCCTTTAATTTTTTTCCAACAAGATATCATTTTTATTTGTGTTATCTATATTAATTAGTGCCTCCTCATAATATACGACAAGGATGTGTTGTTTCTGATTTTAAAATAAATGCTTCCAGTAATTCCCTATTATACTCTTGGGTTTATTTAAGGGTTCTATAATTAGTGAGTTTTCTTTTCTATTATACTTTTTATCTTTATTTTTATTACATATTTATTTTTATTACTACATGCATATTGTGTTATTTGGAATATTCAATTAAATATTCATTATGGATTGCATCCTTTATCATTATAAAGTATGCATCATCATTTCTTGGCTTTTTTTTTTTTTTGTCTTTTGGTTTTCCCTTTTTGTATTGCCCTATATTCATCTTTTGGGAGCACCCCCTCCAACTCTAAATTGACATGGCTTAAGTCAGTTTATTCCACATGTGGCTCCAGGATGGTGATACCTTCCAAGTGTGACTGGTCAAAGTATGTGTAACTGCAGCAGGGATACAAATAGAAACAAAACCATAAAAGTGAGCAAGAGCACAGGGGAATTTGATCAAAGAGAAATAGACTCACCAATTTTTTTTGTTGCTAAACTGGAAATTGATACTCTTAGAACCGATGGTGTTGGGTACTTCCTGCCTTAGAAAGAAACCAATATAGATGTAAGCGTCAGAGAGAAGTAGATAGATCCTTACAACATTCCTGAGGAACTAGATCAAGTCACAACTTCAGTTATCAGTACCTTTTGACATTTAATCAATGTGATCCAATAATTACACTGCTTTGGGGTTGATTTGTGTTATTTACCACTAAAACTACCCATTCCAATACAAGCAGCAGTTTTTCTAGGATCCTACTTTCCCCTTCAGTGTCAAAGATGTCTTCCACAGAACACATATCATTTTAAAACTCATTGAAAGTCTTTGGTTAACTTCCAGAATTCTAAAAGTGTTGACTCTGACAACTTTTGCTGGGCTTTTTTTTAGCTTTTATGGTGGGGTAAATTTTCAGAGGCTCTTAATCCACCATTTTGCTGATATCCTATACAAGATTGTTTATCATAGCATTGTTTATAATACAAAAAAGAAGAAACATACAAATGCTAGTCAACTTATTAAACAACATATGAAGCCTTTAAAATAATCATATATGGAAATATTTGTGATATTTTTATCATGACTCAAGATTCAAGAAAATAACTTAAGCAGCAATTATTGCTCACTTTCACATGTCAAACATGTAATACATGCTTTGCATGCATAATCCCATTTTATTTTCACAACAATGCCATGAGGAAGATATTAAGACATCTATTTTACAGGTGATGAGACTGAAGCTTAAGGTTAAGTAGCTTTTCCAAGGTCAGAAAGGGAGCTAATGTCGGATCAAGTATCCAAACTGAGGTATGTATGACTCTAACAATGTTTCAATGACTAAAACTCTAATCCTCTAGATCACCCCCACTCCTTTCTTCCATGCAGCCCTAGAGACCCTTGCATTTCCCTCACAAGGTAGATATATCCATTTATCATAACTATTTAACTGTTAGACCTCCCATTAAAATATGGGCTTCCTGAAGAGATGAGCTCTCTATCTTGATCATTACTATGTCTCACAGATCAGGCACTCAACATGAATATAATAATTATTTTTCAGTTATCAACACCAAATAAGTAAATGAGTTAAAGGGTATGTAAAATTTTTATTAGTTTTGTAGTTGGTAGCATCATCAAAATTGTATTCAATGATAAAATGCACTACTGGCAGATGAGAAGAAAAAGCATTTGAATTGTCTACATGATATTATTACCATGAAACATTCTTCAAGATTCCTAATAAAATAGGAAGTCTTAAGAGAGACTATTTGAGAGACAGATATACATTATAATAAGTGCGGTTTAGGGTGCAAACTATAAGGTGAGTTAATATCTAAGAGACAGAAAATGCCTCTCTGGTGAAAAGATGATGTTAAAATTGTGACCTAAATATAAATCGCCAAGGCAGCAAAAGAGAAAATTACCAACTGAGACAATAGCACATGCAGTTCTACTGGGGTATGAGAAAATGTAATAAACTTGAGGTACAAAAAAGAAGGGGATATAAGAGGTGGAAAAGAAAACTGAAGTCTGAGGAGTAAGAAATGGCTCCCAAGGTTACATGGGGTCTTTATATGTTATTTTAAGTATTTTGGATATGCTTATAAAGACAGTGGAAGTCACTGAATGGGTTTAAACAGATAATTAACATTCCTAGAATTACATTTTTAAAAGAGAAACCTGGCTGCACTGATACTGTAGAAATAAAAGAGATCACAAGAGGATACTATGAATAACTACACCAAAAAACTAGATAATGTAGGTGAGATGGAAAAATTCCTAGAAACACACAACCTATAATGACCCTAGAAGAAATAAAGTACCTCAGCAAGCCACAAGTGAAGAGACTGAAACAGATATCAAAAACCTCCCAAAGTTGGGACTGGATGGCTTCATAGGAGAATTCTACCAATCATTCAATCTAAAACCAATCTTTCATAAGCTCTTCCAAAACGTTGAACAGGAAAGAATACTACCAAAGTTGTTCTATGAAGTCAACATCACTCTAATACCAAAACCAGATAAAGATACTACAAGCAAAGAAATTTACAGACCAATATCTTTAATGAATATAGATGCAAAATACTTGCAAACAGAATCCAAAGGCACATTAAAATAATTATACACCCTGATCAAGTAGGTTTTATCCAAGGTATACAAGGGTGGTTCAACACAAAAAAATCAGTTAATATAATAAATAACAATGATAAAATTGAAGAAAAATCACATGACAATCTGAATTGATACATAAAAGGCATTAGACAAAATACAACATCCTTTTTGATAAAAATATTTCACAAGTTAAGAATAGAAGGAAGCATTTTCAATATGGTAAAGTACATATATAAAAAGGCTACAGCTAGCATTGTACTCAATGATGGAAGACTGAAGGCTTTCTCACTGACCAGGAGCAAGACAAGGATGCCCAGTGTCACAACTGTTAGTCAATATTTTGCTAGAAGCTCTAGCTAAAGCAATTAGGCTAGATAAAGAAATTAAAGAATCCCAAATAGAAAAAGAAGTTAAACCCTCCCTATTCACTGATGATATGATCCTATATTTAGAAAACCCTTAAAAGTCCATAAAAAAGTGACTAGAACTAATAGATGAGTTCAGCAAAGTTGTGGGATACAATATTACTATGCAAAAAATAATAGAATTTCTATACAATACTGATGAGCAAACAAGAAAATCAGAAAAAAGTTTCTGTTTACAACAGCAACTAAAAGAACAAATATTTAAGAGTAAACTTAACTGAGGACATAAAGGACATATATTCAGAAAATTACAAAACATCACTTAAAGTTACTGAAGAAAACTTAAATGGAGATTCCATGTTCATGGACTGGAAGACTAAATATTAAGATGTTAATTCTACCCAAACATATTTACAGATGCAAGGCAATCCCAATAAAAATACTAACAGACTTGTTTGCAGAAATGGAAAAGCCAACTATCAAATTTATTTGGAAGGATAAGGGACCCCAAATAGACAGAAATGTCTTTTAAAAAAAGAAGAATGAAGTTGGAAGATTCTCACTTTCCAACTTTAAAACATTTTACTTACCTACAATGGTAAAAGTAGCATGGTACTGGCATAGAGACAGAGAGATTGACCAGTGAAACCAAACTGAGGACACAGAAATCACCCTCACATCTACAGTGAAGTGATTTTTGAAAAGACTGTCAACCCCTCCCAGCTGAGTCAGAACAGTCTATTCAATAAATGGTTCTGGGAGACCATTCTGGGTATCTGTAATCAAAAGAAAGAAAGAAGACCCCTCTCCCACACCTTATACAAAAATTAACTCAAAATGGATCATGAACCTAAATATAAAATTGATAACCATAAATTCCTACATGAAAATTTAGGAAAACATCTTCAAAACTTTGTGGTAGGCAACAGTTTCTTAAACCTTATAATCAAAGCATGAGCAACAAAAGAAAAAATAGATAAACGGGTCTTCCTTAAAATTAAGCAATTTTGCACCTCAGAGAACTTTGCCAAAGGTTGAAAAAGCAATCCACTTAATGGGAGAAAATATTTGGAAATCACATATCCAATAAGGGATTAATATCCATGATATACAAAGAGATGCTAAAATTCAGTATTAGAAAGACAAACTACCTGATTAAAAAATGGCAAAAGACCTGAATAGACAATTATCCAAAGAAGAATCACAAATGGTGAAAAAAACATGAAAAAATGTTCAACTTCACTAGTTGTAGCAGTTTGATACAGTTATGAATTCCAAAAATAGATATTGGATTATGTTTGTAAACTGGTTTGTACCTAGGCATGATAAAATTATGATTAGGGCTTTGATTGGACCATGTCAGTAGGGCATTGGCATGGCAAAGGACAGAGTTGGAGCATTTTGATGTTGAGGTTTTTAATGTTGGAGTTTGATGCTGAAGTCTTTTTCATTTATTTATTATTATTTTACACTTTTTAAAATAAAGTTAATAGATCACAAAGACTGTTACATTAAAAAACATAAAAAACATAAGAGCTTCCCATATACCTCACTCCCCACCACTCAGCCCATTATTTTTGTAATTTGTATTTTTTTGAAAATAAATGCATCACAAAAAAAGTTACATTAAAAAATATAAGAGGTTCCCATATACCCCAACCCCCCATAACACTTCTCTCCCACCAACAACCTCCTCCATCATTGTGGCACTCTCATCGCACTTGGTAAACACATTTTGGAACACTGCTGCTTCACATAGATAATAATTTACTCTGTAGTTCACACTCTACCCCAGTATATTCAGTGGGTTATGGCAAGATATAAAAAAACTAGCATCTGACCCTGTAATATCATTTAGGACAACTCCAAGTCCCAAAAATGACCCCACATTGCATCTCTTCTACCCTTTCCCTGCCCCAGCAACTACTGTGGCCACTTTATCCACCTGAATACTACAATTTCTTCTATTACTAGTCACAATAGTTTTATACTAGAATATCAGTAAGTCCTCTCTAATCCATATTTTTTTCCTCCAATCTGTGGACCCTGGGATGGTGATGTCCCACTCCACCTCTAGATCAAGAGGGGGCTTAGAATTCACATGGATGATGGATGCAATTCCTCTGCTTGTAGTTGTTGGCATTCTTAATTCCCTGGCGTGGTGGTTCACCATCTTCACCTCCCTGATAGCTGACCTGGGCAAGCCCAATGAACCAGAGAGTAGGAGTTGCAACTCTGCTGAGGCTCAGGGCCCAGAAAGCACATGGGCAGTCCAGAGATTCACTTCCTCAGAGTATGCACCATCCCTAGCACCAACCACAGGTTCAGTAAAAGTGACAGAAGACGCATGTGTAGGAAGGTCACATCTGAGTCCAGCTCCATCACACAGAGCACAAATTCCAAAGTAGGGCCCTCTGACATGGCACAGAACTCCAAATCCATCTGCCATGACCATATACCCTGTGCATCCCCATAGCTTTCAGGAGAACCAGAACCTAGGGTTGTATCTACTTTGGCTTTCTCTGGGGTCCTCCTGAGGTGTGCATAAGCATGACTCCTCTGACCCCAGCTCTTTTTGGAAGATTCTTAGACATTTAAACTCATTTGTCTTTGCCATTTCCCACTTTTATTCTAGGTCAAAAAACAGTTTTTAACTCTTGATCCAACATGTAGGCTGAGATATTCTGCTGGTCAGTGTTGACCCTTTTATTCAAGGTTTCTTTCTGATTGGAACACCAGTTAGTGATTGGTAGTAATCCCTCGGCACTAGGGAGGCTCATCCCTGGGAGTCATGCTCATGCTGGGGGTAAGGTAATGCATTTACATGCTGAGTTCGGATTAGAGAGTGGCCACATTTGAACAACATGGAGGCTTTGAGTAACTCTTAGACACCCTGCAGCTCTAGGCCTAGTTCATATTTCAGGTACGCAGGCTCATAAGCATAGTCATCAGTATCAAGAGCTCATTATTGGACCATCCTTCATTGTTGGTCTTTGCCAATCCACTTGGGAGATTATTGTTTTTCCATTGGGGAATGTGACAGAGCTCTCCAGGTAGGAACTCAGCACTCCCTCAATTGGAGTTTGTAATTGTAACTACTATTAAAAAACCCCAAATATATCAGAACATTTTTATGTCCCTTATGTTCATGCCCTGGAGAACTCCCCCAAATCGGGTGACCCCCATCAATAACACCCCACACCAGTGTTCCTCTCCTGCCAATAGTCGAACCTCTCTGTGGTCCAAACCTTCTTCAACAATGAAGTTTAATGTATTGCCAAATTCAATTAATAGGAAATTTAAATATAGTGATGGGTTTAAAAGTTTAGAAATAGAATAATTTAGAAATACTAAAATAAAGTAAAAATAAATTGGTGTATTAATAAAATGAAAAATATTATAAAGCTTTGTTTCAAACATTTTGCCTTTCATCACTGTAATAGGTGTTGCCATGTATGTACAGTGGCAAGGCACTTTCTTTCATTTCTTCCTCAGTATCTACATCCTTTCTTTCTTTTTTTCCCCCTAATGTTTAATTTTGTCTTCAAAAAAGGTTTAGATCACAGCAATTCACATACACAATATAGGGAACTCCCATATATTTAACATCAAACCCTTTTTCTCTTTACTCAGCAATGATCTTTTTACATGTTCATGTTATATTTGCTGCAGCTGAGGTACAGATTTTGAAACATAGCTATCAAACATGGTTTCATTTTGGTTTACATTATGGTTTTTATTTTAGACTGCACAAATTTCTAAATTTTTAAATTTAAAACATTATGGTTTACATTTTAGCATATAGACTTTTATACATGTTTGGTGTAAGTTAACATGTCCTATATCCATCATTGCATGATCTTGTGGAGTGCTTCTATTGCCCCTCAGTTACCCTGCTTCCATCTGTTCTATAACTCTCTCCCCCTTCCCTCAGGGCCCACAGTGATAATCAATTTTCACTACTTGAGGGACAAGATTTACAGATACTACAACAATGCTGAGGGCTTGGCATACTAGATGGTCCTAACTAATTGGGAGCCACCAATTCTCTCGAGAGACATAATTCTCTCTATTTGGGAACACCAGGTCTCCCCAGGTTATGGGTATACCTCCACACTCAATGATATAATACACTATGACAAAATGAGCACTCACACTCTCCCTAGAAGCTTGCCCCTGTACGAGATGCCCCCCTTAAGCACCTTAAACACATAATCCCTCCTTATTATATTTTCTAAAGAGTTTTCTCAACATTATAGTTTCAAACATATACCTGACATTCTCCCATATTCAACTGTTCCCCCAAGCCTTCCCCCAAATCTCTTGGGCCATCTGATCCTTCCTCCCAATCCTAGCCCCACCCAAAGTTATCCCTATGCCCCATTTTTTCCCTTCCCTGTACAAATACTTACCTCCAACTTATCATAGACTTCACCCATGTAGGCATCAGCTTGCAACCTTCCTCTCCCCCACAAATTCCTTTAGCCTACCTTCCAGTCTCTAGCTCTCTGAGACCACTCAGTTTGCTGGTTTCATATCAGAGAATTCATATAGTATTTGACCTTCAATGTCTGGCTTGCTTCACTCAACATATTGTCCTCAAGATTCATCCATGTGCTTGTACTGTATTCCTTCTTAAAACTGAGTAGTATTCTATTGTACATATATTCCACATTTATTTGTCCATTCATCTGTTGATGGGCTTTTGGGTTGATTCCAAGTTTTGGCAATAGTGAATAATGCTGCTATGAACATTGATATGCATATATTAGTTTGTATTCTTATCTTCAGTTCTTCAGTGGAATTGCTGGGTCATATGGAAAATCTACAGCTAACTTTTTGAGAAACCACCAATCTGTCCTCCAGAATGGCTGGACCCTTCTGCATTCCAACCAGCAGTGGATGAGTGCTCCCATTCCTCCACATTCTCTCCAGCACTTGTAGTCTTCTGTTTTTTTGATAGCTGCCAGTCATATGTTAGTAAGATTGTATTTCATTGTAGCTTTGATTTAGACCCTAAGTCCCTGCTGGATTTTTTCTTTTTATCAATCAATTCTATTATCTGTTTGATTTCAGATGTGCTGTGTTCCACATCACTAATTTTTGCCTCTACCTCTTCAAATCTACTGTTATTTGCTGAGTTTGTATTTTTTTATTTCTTGGATTGTGCTGTTCATCCCCATCGTTCCATTATCTTTTTGTGCATGATTACAATTTCTTCTGTATGCTCTGTAAGTGTTTTTTTTTTAAGATTTACTTTTTATTTATTTCTGTCTCCTTCCCTCCCCCACCCCAGATATCTGTTAACTCTGTCCATTTGCTGTGTGTTCTTCTTTTTGTCTGCTTATGTTGTTGTCAGCAGCATGGGAATCTGTGTTTCTTTTTGTTGTGTCATCTTGCTGTGCCAGCTCTCCATGTGTGTGGTGTCACTCCTGGACAGGCTGCACTTTCTTTTGCATGGGCTTCCTTATAGGGCACACTCCTTGCATGTGGGGCTCCCCTATGTGGGGGATGCCCCTGCATGACAGGGCACTCCTTGTGTGCACCAGCACTGCACATGGGCCAGCTCCACATGGGTCAAGGAGGCCTGGGGTTTGAACCATGGACCTCCCATGTGGTAGGCGGATGCCCTATCCACTGGGCCAAGTCTGCTTCCCAAGTGTTTTCTTAATATGCTGAATCTCTTCCTTCACTTCATTGAATTGGTCCATGATGAGCTTGAGAGCTTTAATTATTTGTTTGGTTTTCCACTTTTCTTCCTGGTTTTTAGTTTGTTCATTGGATTGGGCCATGTTTTCCTGATTATTGGTATGGTCTGTAGGTTTTTTTTTGTTTTTTTTTGTTTTGTTTTTTTGCTGTCTGGTCATCATTTTATCTTGTTGGGCTTATTCAGTTGATTAGTTTCTTCATCTCTGGATTTAATTAGTTGTTTTTTGTGTGCGTGCTAAGTTTTTGTCTTTGCCACTTTGTTCTTCTTATTCTGTTTCCTTGTTGTTGGCTAAGTTCCCTTGAAGGAAAATATTAGGGTCAGAGAAAGTAAATGGGGTAAGAAAATAAAATGTAATAGTATTGCTAGTGAATGTCAGCAGAAGAACCACGTGAGATCTAGGAGGATGGATATTTAACTCACATAAGCTGTGTATAGTTATAATCTAAAAAAGTGGAGCACCTATAATGAGATAATAAACTGAATATGGGGAGGAATATAGTATGAATTAAAAGGCCAGTGTGGTGAGGAGAGAGGGAAAGAGAAAAGAAAGGATAGTAATGTAAAGAGTGAATAAATGATAGAAAACAAATTAGAGATATTAGATATAAAATGTCAGAAATATTGGGGGGCTAAACAAAGAGAGGTGGAATGTAACAGAAACAATAAAGGATGGAGGATAGAATGCGGTAAAGGAAAGGGGATACTGTTAGTATCCAAAATCAGTACACAGAGAATAGAGAAAATTAAAGATGAGGAAGCACAGCAAATAAGAAATGTTGCCTGCAGCACTTAATATAAAAAAAGAAAAAAGTTTCAAAAAAGCAATAAAAAAAAGGAGAAAGGAAAAAAAGAGGGGCCATGGGGTGATAAAGAGGAAAGAAAAACAAGAAAACAACCGAAAAGACCAGCTAAGGCCTCAGGCAAGGAATCCTCTTTGCAATTGAATAAACTGCTTAGGAGTCTGACCTTCCCCTTTTCTCCCTTCCTCACTTCCCTCTCTCCCAGGGCAATATGAAGGGTATGTGAGGGCTCCTGTAGGAAATTCAAATGGGTCCCTGGTGAACCAACTCACCTCAGAAAATAATTTTTCTTAATTTCTTGAGAGAGAGCACCCACCCCTTGCCAGGAACCCTAAATATGCTATTGGAAGCCTGCATAGTACATCCTACTGTCCCTCTCCCTTAGGTGTACTACGGGGGGCTAGTTAATTTTCTGACTACTCCTTCTCCTACACCAAGTTTCCTATCCCAGGGCAGTTAGGTAAATCAGGGTCTCTCAGCAGATTCACCTCTTTTTTCTTCTTAGGCTCTCCCTAAGTCAACTGATATGCTCCTCCAAACAATAAAAGGGGGAGACCAGAAAATTGAACCTACATTCTTTGGGTCCCTCTGAACCTCCTGCTTACACCCTCCCACTCCTGGAGTTAGTCTCAGACCAGAGAGGTAGGATAATGCCAGATTTCTGGGAGTGCTGGGCTCAGAAAACAAAGGCCTGGGAGAATGTGAACTTGGGGTATGTAGGTATGTGAAGTGTGGGTTGTGGGGGTTCAGGGATCATGGGCTTGGGGTTCATGCATTTGGGGAACATGGGGCTTGGGAATGCTGGCACATGACTCCAGCTTTCCTGGAGTGCTATGCCCTCAGCCCTAGGGGGCTTCCCTAGGGGGAAGAGATTTACCTTCCCAGGGCTTCCAAGTTCAGTGTTAGAAACTCACAATTCTACCTTGAGCAAGCACTAATTATGCTGCAGTCTCTCCAGATCAATGCCCAGACAACCCCTGCCATGTAGGTTCCTGAAACAGCCTGCTCCAGCAGAATTGTCACCATACAGCCTGTCCTTTACAGGAGAGATGATGACAGTGTACTTATTCAGATGTCATCTTGCCCTGCCTCCTGATGCTGAAGTCTCAAGCTGGAGCCCCAGGAAGTAAGCACACAGAGGAAAGAGAAGCAAGCCCCAAGCAGAGAAGTACACTGAGTCCAGAAAGAACCAAGCCCTGGGAAGAGAGGAACCCAGGAAAGCTGAACCCTGGCAGACATCAGCAGCCATATTGCTCCAACACGTGGAAATAGACTTTCGTGAGGGAAGTAACTTATGCTTTATGGCTTGGTGTCTGTAAATTCCTATGCAAAACAAATACCCTTTATAAAAACCAGCAGATTTCTTATATTTTGCATTAGCACCCCTTTGGCTGACTAATACACTAGTGATTAGGAAAATGGACATCAAAACTACAATGAGATATCATTTCACACCTATTAGAATGGCCATTATTAAAAAGTTGGAAAACTAAAAGTATTGGAAAGAATGAGGCTAGATAGGAAAGCTTATTCTTTGTTAGTGGGCATGTAGAATGGTACAGCCACTCTGGAGGACTGTTTGGCATTTTCCAAGGAAGTTGAATATAGACTTGCCATGTGACCCAACAATATCACTACTAGGTATAGACTCAGAAGAATTGAGAGAAGTGACATGAACAGAAGTCTGCACACTGATGATCATAGTGTTACTATTCACAGTTGTCAAAAGATGGAAACATCCCAGGTGTCCATCAACCAATAAATGGTTAAATTGTGTATACACACATTGGACTATTATGCAGCTGTAAGAAGAAATGAAGTCATGAAGTGTACTTACAACATAAATGAACCTGGAGGACATTATGTCGAGTGAGGTGAGCCAAACAAAAAAGGACAAATACTATATGATTGTGCTATTATGACCTAAATATATTATGTAATCTCGTGGAGTTAATAATTAGAATATGGGTCACAAGAAACTAGAATAATGGTAGAGAATGGAAAGCTGGATGTTAATCTGTGCAGAATTGGTAAAAAGGTAGTTTGCAAATTTTTAGAAATGAATAGAAATGTTGAAAGCACATCATAGTGTTTTTAACTAGCATAGATAAGGGCATGACAGGAGTTGAAAGAGAAAGTCTAAGGACAAGTATATTAGTAGCAGGAAAAAAACTTAATATGGAACTTTTTTCTTTCTTTCTTTACATTAAAATGTCCCTATAGTCTTGGCAGATGGCTCTGGTGTTCAGTGCCTTGTCGGTGGGACCTACTTTGGAATTTGTGTTCCTCAGTGTCATGAAGTTGGACTCAGATGTGAACTTTCTACACATGCCTCTTCTATCACTTTTACTGAACCTGTGGTTGGTGCTAGGGTTGGTGTATACTCAGGAGACTTGAATCTCTGGACTCTCCATGTGGCAGCTGGGCACTGAGCCTCAGCAGAGTTGCAACTCCTACTCTCTGGTTTGTTGGACTTACCCAGGTCAGCTAACAGGGAGGTGAAGATGGTCAACCACCACACCAAGGAATCAAGAATGCCTACAACTGCAAGCAGAAGAATTGCATCCATCATCCATGTAAGATCTAAGCCCCTTCTCAATACAGAGTTGGAGTGGACATCACCATCCCAGGGTCCACAGGATGGAGGAATAAAATATGGATTAGAATGAATTTACTGATATTCTACTATAGAACTCTTGTGACTAGTAATGGAAAAAATTGTAGCATAGATGTGGAGAAAGTGGCCATGGTAGTTGCTGAGGGCAGAGAGAGGGAAGAAGAGATGTGAGGTGAGGGCTTTTTTGGGACTTGGAGTTGTCCTAAATGATATTGCAGGGATGGATGCTGAACATTATATATCTTGGTACAACCCACTGAATGTACTGGGGGAGAGTGTAACCTGCAATATTATCCTTGTGGTACAGCAGTGCTCAAAAATGTATTCACCAAATGCAAAGAATGTGCCACAATGATGAAAGAGGTTGTTGATGTGGGAGAAGTCAGGTGAGGGGATGGGATATATAGGAACCTCTTATTTTTTTAATGTAACATTTTTTGAACTCTATGTATCTTCAAAAATACAATTAAAATTGATGGGGGTGGGGGGTGGAGAGTGGGATATATGGGAACCTCATGTTTTTTAATGTAACATTTTCTGTGATCTAATAAACTTGAAAAAAGATAATGAAAAAATTAAATTAATTTTTAAAAAATTGTAGTGTAAACTATAGACGATGCTTAGTAGTGATATTTCAATATTTATTCACCAATTGTAACAAATGTACCACAGTAATGAAAAATGTTATTAATAGGGGAAATTGAGATAGAGAAATGGGGTGGGGTATATGGGAATCCCTTATATATTTACTTTTTAAGATTTATTTTATTTATTTCTCTCCCCTTCCCACCCCCCTGCCCACCCGCCCACCCCAGTTGTCTGTTCTCTGTGTCCATTTGCTGCATGTTCTTCTTTTTGTCTGCTTCTGTTGTTGTCAGCAACATGGGAATCTGTGTTTCTTTTTGTTGCATCATCTTGTTGTGCCAACTTTCCATGTGTATGGTGCCATTCCTGGGCAGGCTGCACTTTCTTTCATGCTGGGTGGCACTCCTTGCACATGGGGCTACCCTATGCACAGCATGGCACTCCTTGCATGGCATGGCACTCCTTGCGTGCATCAGCACTGCACATGGGCCAGCTCCACATGGGTCAAGGAGGCCTGAGGTTTGAACCGTGGACCTCCCATGTGGTAGATAGATGCCCTATCCACTGGGCCAAGTCCACTTCCCCCCTATATATTTGATGTAAATTTCATGTAACCTATACCTTCTTTAAAAATAAAAGAAAATTGTCAGAAGAAAAAATTGTCATTCCATTATTTTCTGGCTTGCAAATGTCATTATCAGAAGATATTTTCACCCTTAAGTTTTTATTCAGTTGATAATATGTCTTTCATTTTACATTGCTGTGTATAAGATTTTTATCTTTATCATTGTTTTCTTGTGAATTTGATTGTGATGTGCATTGGTATTATTTTATGGTTTTCTGCTTGAAAACATTTTTTCATCAAATTTAGAAAAATTTGTTTTTGTTCTTCCTGTATATTTCCTTTCTATGTCCATCCTATTTCTTTCTAAGTACACAAAAACATATACTTAATATTTTATTACATTTCTTTAAGTTATTTTTCTTTTGATGATTCTTTTTAGGGATCATATCTATTACTACATACTCATGTTCACTTATCTTTTCTTCTTTGGTCCTATTTTCCATTTTAGATACTGTATTTTCATTTCTAGATTATTTTTTAATATTTTATATTTCTCTTATCATGATTTTTTCCTCTGCCTTTTTAATCCTATGAATTCTTTCATCTCTGTCATTTATGTGTCCCTTTCTAATAATTAATTTATTTAACTCTCAGAAATGTTTATTTTCATGCCTAGTAATTTTTATCTGATACTGGATATTTTCAATTTTATGATGCTTAATGTTAGATGTTAGACTTCTTGTATTCTTTTAAAAATTGATGGTCTTTCTCTGTGATTTAGTTAAATTAACTGAGTTAATTAGACCTTTTCAATTCTTGTTTTATGCTTTGTTAGGATTGGCACAGAGCAGTCTTTATTGCAGAGCTAATTTTATTGCAGAGCTAATTAAGTGACCTCAAGTATTTCTTAAGAGTTTCACTAGTGGCTCAGACTTGGGAGGCAAGGCAGATCCAAAAATCTTTTCTTCCTGGGGAACATCCTAATATATTATAGTAGGAGGAAGAACAGGTAAAGCAGAGAGTACCTGAAAAGGATTGAAATTCTGATTATTCTCTTTTCTTTGGTTCAATCCAAGACCTAATCTCAATTCTACTGACTTTCCAATCCCTTGTTTTTGTTAACACTAGTTTGACATTGTGTAAAAATTTCAATTAAAAGGAGCAAAACACTGAAACAATAGACTTATCCAGAAACAAGATTATTCACACTTTACTACTCCATTCACATGAAATTCTAGAGAGGCAAAAGTAACATATGGTTGGCAGATATCACATCAGTTGTTAAATGAAAAGGTTCACATGGGAATTCTCTGGAGATGATAAGACAATTGACTAGGGGAGGTGGTAACATGGATGTATGTATTTTTCAAAATTCATTTGTCTATACACTGGAAATGGGTGCATTTGAAATATAAAATTACCTCAACTGAGTTGGCTTAAATTGAAAAAAAATGAATACATAAGGAATATCAAAATTAGAGATGTCTACCTCAATTGAGTTGGCTAAGAATGAAAAAAAATGAATACATAAGGAGTGTTAGAATTACAGAGATGAAAGTAATATACTCAGGTTTGTCAGACATTCCAGCTGCCAATTAAACAAATTTTACTTTATGAAATTGGAAGCATATTTAGAATTAGAGGTTTCCATTTAGGATATGGAACATTTAAAGAAGGGATTTTAGCCAATAACTGCACCTTAGAATTGATAGTGGAGATATTGAATAGACTAAGATCTGCCTGGGCTCAATCCCCAGAGAGACTGATGCAATATTTCTGGTGAGGAAATCAGGATATAGTATTTATTAAAAACAGTCAAGTAATTCTCATGACCACCCAGAATTGGCACTTCTAATATGAAAAATAGTTGATGTTATGGCAGTAGATAAGAACTCTTCCAGATTGCTCATAAAATGAAATAAAGAACAGGAGAAACTATCATAGCCTGGAGATAACATTAAGATCTTAGTTTAAATATTAGGATGATGTGGCAATGAACAAAGCCTTTAAAGTGATAATAAGATAACACTATGAACAATTCTATGCCAATAATTTTTACAACTTGAAATGGACAAATTTTTGACAATACAATTTATCAAATCAACACAGGAAAGAACAACCCTATACCTATTAAAGAAATTAAAATTTGCATGAAGATTCCCAAAAAGAAAACTCCAGGCCTGGCTAATTTCACTGGTATGTTTTATCAAAAATATCCAATCAGGAAATAGTGACAATCTTACAAAAATGATTTAGAGAAAGAAGGATCACTGCCCAAGTCATTTCATGAGGCAAATATAATGCTAATAATAAATTCTGATAAGTGTGTTACAAAAAAGTATATACCACACTGATATACATGATGTCAATAGATGCAAAAGTCCTTAACAAAATATTAGCAGATCACATGAAATAATTCATAATTCATGATATATTATCTCTGGAGTACAGGGATTAATTATCCCAGAAGAACCACATAGAAAAAGGGGTAGCTCCCAGGAGGAAGATGGGAATTTGACAAAAATAAAAAACTAAAAAAGCAAAAACAATTAATGTCTACTACAAATGGTGAAACTTCTGAATATTTTTAATGAAATTATGCACATTTTTGCTATGGGTCATTAACCCAGAGTTAAGAGAGAAAAAGCAAAAACCAACAACAATGTTATGTTGCCCCAAGGGAATGAATGTGCTTTGTTTTCTCAATTTTACTGAGAATGTTACCAAGATAGAGAAAAGATTATGACTCATTAATGAGAATCCTAAAGCATTAGAGTGTGGTAGAAACAGGAGCTTTAACTCTTCATCTTCATTTCAGCACACTCCCTGAGTTAAAAATTAAATTAACAAAAATTATTTCTAAGTCTTTCATATCCTCTCCTTTTAAAGTGCAGTTAATATACTCATTATAAATCTGTTCATCGTGACTTAATTACTACACAATATATTGTCCCTCAAGCAAAACACATTTAGATGCTTTTTGTCTTGTCTGTTGGCTGTAATCATCATAAAACTTTCTTAGCTGTGGAATATGTTGCTTATCTGTACTGTCTATGTGGTGCAGTGGTGCTCCAGAATGTATTCACCAGGTGCAGTGGATGTGCCGCGATGATGGAAGAGGTTGTTGATATGGGTGGGGTGGGGGGGTATATGGGGACCTCATATTTTTTTAATGTAACATTTAAAAGAAAATAAAGAAGAAAAAACCCCTATCATAATCATGACCTCTAAATATAGCAGTATATAGCTAATTCAGCCTACCGTACATAGAACGTGTGAAGTTTCAAGAAGCATGATCTTTATGTCATTTCAATTAGACTTCAGTTCATACATCCTGTGATCTGTCATCCACTTCCCTATTTATCCTTTGTGTTCTTGGCTTGTATAGTAGAAATTTAAATTAAAACCATTTTTTATTTGCTCAGCAATTATCAGATTTAATCTAGTAACAAAATTATACAGTAGTGACTTCTTTATGTGCCAACCTTCAATCTTACCAGAAAATTAGAAAAGAAATGGAGAACAATTTCAGAAACTGGACAGAGCACTTGGCTGGTTAAATTTACAGCTTCAACATGTGCTAAGTAGAGGAAAGGTAGAACTGCTATAGCTTGTGCTATCTTAGTCCATAGCTCAGAGGAAGTAACTTTTATTTACCTCAGTGCTAATGATGGAGCTATATATTTTCCCAGGTTCTATTCTGTTGGAAAGAGATAAGGGAGAAAAGCAGGGGAAATTTAATGAAAGGAAAGATAAAGGAAAAGGAAACAGGAGGCATAAGGAAAAATATGATTAAAAATATAAGGACAACTCCAAGTCCTGAAAATGTCCCAATATTACACCTCTTTTTCCCTCTCCCTGCCTTCAACAACTCCCATGGCCACTGTTTCCACACTAATGATATAATTTCTCCATTGCTAGAGTCACAATAATTCTATAGTAGAATACCAGTAAGTCCACTGTAATCCATATTTTATTCCTTCATCCTGAGGATCCTGGGATGGTGATGTCCACCCCACCTCTAAATTGAGTGGGGGCTTAGATCCCACATGGCTGATGGATGGAGTTCTCCTGCTTGCAGCTGTAGTAGACTCTCTTGATTCCCTGGTGTAATGGTTGACCATCCTCACCTCCTTTTTAGCTGGCCTGGATAAGTCCAAAGAGCCAGAGAGTAAGTGTTGCAACTCAAGGACAGATGCTGGGCATTATATATCCTGTCATAACCCACTGAATGGACTGGGAGAGAAGGTAAACTACACTGTAAACTATAATCCATGCTGTGTGTCAATGTTCCAAAATGTGCTCATCAAATACAATGAAAGTACCACACTAATGAAAGAAGTTGTTGATGTAGGGGGTATGGGGAGTGGTATATATGGGAACCTCTTATATTTTTTAGTGTAACATTTTGTCTAATTTATGTATCTTTAAAACAGGTAATAAAAATATGATAAGGAAATAGAAATAACCAGACACTCTATAGAAGCTAGTGCTAGAAGACAACTGTAGTGGTAGGCTAGATAATGCTGTAGTAGCAAATAACCCCAAACTTCTGTGGCTTACTGTATGTTATGTGTCTGTCATGAATTAGCAGAGGGCTTCAACTCATTGCCATCATTCAGGCCCCAGGCTGGTGAAGCAGCAACCTTTGGGAATATCACTAGATCCATTCCAGAGTGGAAAATTCAACACTTGCTCTTAGTTTTTCCAGGGAATGATCTATATCACTTATTTCAATGTTACTGGCCAAATTAAGAAGCATGATCCACATCTAATTTCAAGGAGGTAGAGAAATACCATCCTGCAATGTGGGAATCTTAAATTTTTGGCCAAGTAACACATGATACTATTAGTGTCACAGTGCAGATAATGAAGTTTATATGCCATATAGAGCACTGTACTCAATTAGCTACTGGAAATCCAATCTCTCTTTATCCCTTACAAGAAATACTATTTTCCCTGAGATAGCAATCTGAACACTTGAAAACTGCATTTTAAAATTCTTCTTCTGTAGATAGAGGTAGCAATTGACACAGGGCTGGCCATACATATCAGTGGACCCCATTAGGTGGGGCTTCTAAGAATGCTCTGTAAAACAGACACAGCCTCAGCTGACTTTCCTCTGCCATAGTTGTGATGCCAGGGGAGTTTGGGAAGAGACATCTTGTGGCATGAGAACAGGAGTTATGCCCTATTGTGTTATACTGTAAGCCAGGGGCACTAATGGGACTGTTGTGCTGATGCACCAGGTTTGGATTACCAACTTTCAAATTCCCCATTGTGTGAGAAAAAAATTAAAATTTTAAAAATCTGTTTTTTAAGCTACTTCAAGTATAGTTTTCTTTTATATGCTGTTGGACCTATTCCTGAGTGACAAAACTTTGAAATCAGTGAGGTGATGATACAAATAGCAGATACTAAACTTTAGAATTGACTTATTGAAGACCTTAGAAGAGTAGGAATTATGAATCCACCCATTTTCCTCCTACATCCTATTCATTACTATGGCAGCAAAAGAATATTTTTTCTCTCTTTTGAGTATCTAGGATCACTTTCCACATTGTATTTTCATGACTCTGTGTTTCTTTGCACTAAGGAAAGTAGAGAAAAGGAGGATAGCCACAGTTTCTGACTAGAACCTTATTCTGAGATATTAATCTCCTTAAACTGATTGATGTAATTAAATGAGTTTTATCAGTTAGTCTTGGGTAGTTTATCCTTTAAACTTCCTCCCTCTTTGGAACCTCACATCTCTGAATCTCTCCATTTATGCTGCCCAATGTGACCCCAATCTCTTTAAAAGCCTTTGGTGTGCTTTCTAGTCATTATTCAAAAGACAGGGATGAATACAATGACATTAGGATGGGTTTCTAAAGGTGGAAGCAAATTCTCAAGACTAGAGGGATAAAGGTAAGAAGGCAGGAAAGGAGATGGAAGTTCTATTTCTAGAGCTACCACTGGGAGCATTTCACAATTGCAATTAGATTTATCAACTTTTGTATATTCAACCTTTTAAAAATATTCCCAAGGTTTTCTTCCAATCATATAAATATTGCCACAGTTTGGCCTTTGGAAAAGCTTTCTTAGTAAAAGGTTCTTTAGTTATTTATTATATGTGAATCCCATCTGTGAGATATTCCTCTCATGTAGATAACAGTGTTACACAGAGTAAACATTAAAGGATGGCTCTATATGGAGGTACATTTTCAGAAAACCAAAGAAAAAGTAATGACCCAGTAAGAACTGAATTCAGTTTTTCTGTTGGAAGTAGAGGTAACTGTATGCCTTTCTCTCTTGAGTTCCTTAATCATTCAGCACTCTCTAGCATAAACATATTATAAAGAATGTCAAGTGGATGTGGGCTATGGGTGGAAGGGCTCTTTGTCTCTTCAGAAATAACCTTAAACTAAACTGTCTCTCCTGACTTGTGGGTGTGGAACTGTAAGAGGCTGCAGTCCTGCCTTGGTAACCATGGCAACGACTCCAGTCCCAGGAAACAGTTTAACAATGCAAAGTCTATAAACTTTAAATATTCAGGAAAAATGCAAACCAAATGTGCTAAAAGCTTATCTAGAATGTCTGAAGTCCATGCTAAAAGCTTACCTAGGATGTGGAAGATATATGCTAATTCAAGCCTATTGAGAACTGAAACAAAAGGACAATTTGGCCTTTCCTCTCTGTATAAAAGGGATTCAAAAATCTTGTTCAGTGCTCGGGATTGAAACAGAAAGCTCCCAAGTCTGGCCTGCTGCATCAATAAACCATTTTTCTTCTCAAAATCATTCCTGAGTCCTGGCCTCTCTATATGCAAATAATTGAACCTCTCTCAAATTCTACAACAAGGAGTCAGTTCAGAAAGTTTCTACTAAAAATATGTTGATTTAGAATTGTCTTAGGGGAAAACATAAAAAGCATTCACAAACTGTGTTTGCCCTTACCCATCCTGTAAGACACTCTGAAGGAGGCCTGATTACACCAGTTTTAGGAAGATGAAACTTTCTCAAATCAAGTTTCCTTAAATAAAATCTTCATTTAAACAACAATATTGTACTTCTATTTGCAGTGGTATGTACCCTTTCTTAAAATGAAAACAATTTAAAATGCTGGAGTAAAATGTTTTCAGAATCACATTTTAAAAGTATTGTTGATCTCCTAAAAAATAGATAGGTACAGAGACAAACAGAAGTGGTCCTAAAAGAAAGAAAACTTCAAAGTGGAAGCAGATATTCTGTGAAGATTAAAAATAACTCAAGTTCAACATCACATCAAAATCAGTTATGGCTGTGATCTCTCCTGAGGCAAAATCCCTCTCCATCTGTGGACCTGAGAAACCTGGAAAATAAGTTATGTGCTTCCAAAGCACAATGGTAGAACATGCAGAGGATAGGCATGCTTATTCTGTAACAAGAAACTGGAAGGAAAAGGGGGTCACAGGTTCCAAGCAGGGCCAAAGCCCAGCAGAGCAAACTTCATTAGATTTCAAGGTCATCTCTGGATTGAGGCTTTGTCCTCTGAGCCTGCTGGAGGGGCAGCCCCACCCTTTCCAAGAGCTTGTGAGAGCAGCCATGCTCTCCCCAGTGCTGGAGCCCAGGTCACACTGAGTCTGAGGACAGCAGTGGCAATCTCACTCTGCCTGAGCACTGCTGTGTGTGCTCCAGTTTCTCCAAGCATTGGTGCCACCCCAATGCTGACTGGACCCATGCTCACCCACAGCCTCTTTAGCAAAGAATTTCCTAGCCATACCCTCATCAGGAGTCCCATTCTCTGGGAATGCACTCTCAATAGTTCATGGAGGACCCTGATAGAGTCACTTCTCGCCCTGGTCTCAGAGAACACTATCTGGATAGAATGAGAATTTTCCACATTATCAGTTGCTGGTTCCTATGAGTGTAAGAAATCAGTTCTCATTTTATCCCTTTCTGCTCTCATTTTACTGTAAGTTACAAGGAGAAACAAGTCCGTAGCTTCCACACTTAGCTTGAAAATCTCCTCAGCTAAACATCCAGGTTCATTGCCTGTAAGTTCTGCCTTCCATTGAACATGAGAACACAATTTCAGCAAGTTATCTGCTGTGTTATAACAAGAACCACATTCATCATTTCTTTCTAAGTTCTCAATGGAAGTATCTTTAACATCCATATTTCTACCGACAGACTGCAAAGCAACTTGGTCTTCTTATCAAGCACCTCAGATTCTTCCAGCTTTACTCATTACCTAATTTCCAAGCCTGTTCCACATACTTAGATGTTTGTTAGAGCAGCATTCCACTCTCAGTACTACAATCTGTATTCATCAAGATTCTACAGAGAAACAGATCTGGCAGGAATAATTCATATACACATACATACCTACATATATATGTATGAATGTATGTCTGTATATACATGCACATGTGTGTGACATAAATAAAGGATTTATTATAGGAATTGGCACGTGTGCCTGTGGAGAGTGTCAACAAGTTGCAATTCCATAGGACAGGCTGCAAGTTGGAAACTACAATGAAGTTGAAGTGAAATTCTCCAGGTGAAGCTGGCTGGCTGAAGCAGAGATAAAGTCTTCTTTTTGACTTCTGAAATCCTGAGTTCTGGTTCTTAGACCTCCAACTGATTGATGAGGAGACTCCCCTTATGCTGCGGGCAGTCTTCTTTCTTGGTTGTAGATGTAATCAGCTATAGATGCAATCCACTGACAATATGTGTAAATCTCTCAGGAAATATCCACACAGTAACAATCAGGCCAGAGCTTGTTTGACCAAACAACTGGACATTGTAATGTAGCCATGTTGACACATGAACTTAACTGTCCCACAAGCTCATGAGAAATAAACCCCTTACGTAGAAAATGACAGTGAGAAAACTAGCCAGTATTAAATGATCATGCTAGCAAAAGGAACAAAGAAATATTACATGAAAATCTGAGCCATCATAAGACCCTCATGTGTGTTTTCATGCAGGCCACACATGTGGTGGTAAATCCTCAATCAAGTATGTTTAATTAAATGGTATTAGGATTTGGGTACTTTCAGGCAACTGAGAGAAGAATGTAACTTTCTTCTGTGGGAAGGTATTTTTATCTCAGGCCTCAAAGGATTGCTGAGAGACAGTGCCAAGGATTGTGTGCTCTAGTTAACAATGACAAGGCACACAGGAACAAGTAATAAGCAAGTGAAGACCTCAGAGGCCAAGATCCCAGGGACACAGAGGAGTGTGATCAATACTTGGTGGCTCTTTCCTTCTTAAAGTAGAGAAGCTTGTGACAACCTCATAGGACAGGGCCAAAGAAGACTAGATTGGGGATCACTCCAGGATTTCAGAAGAGAGCAGGAAGATCCTCCAATCTTCTGAAATTTGGTACTAGTTATGACTGTTGTAAGTTTATCTCTTTCAAGGTACTACACTGAGCACTGGGGGGAAGAAGGAAGATAAATAAGATGTAGTTCCAATTTCAAAGAATTTAAAGTCCAGGAGGGGATTGGAGGGCCCTATAATATATCTAGGCTTTGGCTACCTTAGTAAAACCTTTTGGGATTTCTTCCCAAGTTACAATTACCCTTTTTTTTGAGAACTTACCTCCAGTCCAGTTAAGGTTGATCACCATCAGACATGTTTATACTCATAACCCTGTCACCACAGTTCACTAGGCCAGGAGTAATCACATAGTCCCTGGTGGGCCCATCAGCACGTGTAAGCTCCAAATTTGGAATCATAACCACAACCAGTTAGTACCCGTGGTTGGCTGGAAATATAATTTGTAATTTCAGTGGTTGCAGGATGGTCAAATTCAGTCTTGTCATGAATATAAGCATCTGATCTAAAGAGCAAAAGAACAATGCCTAACATTGTTTTCCAGCAGTATTCATTCCTTATCAACATCCACATTTTCCTTTTGAACAAGAAAAGAATTATGTTTTGTTTGTATCTTCCTCTGGTCTCTCTCCATTCTCCCTCCACCAAACTTTGCCATTGAGACACATAATATAGTAGTTAATAGCACTACCAGGAACTTACTGCTTGGGAATAATCCCTCGATCCACAGCTGTTAGAATTATGATCTCAAATGAATTAAATCTCTATATCTCAGTTTTCTCATCTATAAATTGGAAATAATAATATTACCTACCTAAATGAATTAATATCTGTAGGTCAGCTAATGCTTGATAAATAATAAACATTTTAAAAAATAAATACATACTAATATTTATGAATCAAAATTGTCTGGAATATTAAATGCAGATTTCCATGGCTAAACACTTTTGCTATTGCTAATTTTGAAAATGATCATTATTAAACCCTTTATTTATTCTTACATCCCATAGCACAAAACTTTACCATAAATTAATTTCCTTTCTCAGTGGAGTACTTCACCTCAGATTTCTTTCAAAGAGTATCTGTATGGTAAATATATTTCATAGTTTAGTTTGAATTTTTTCATCTAATTGGATTTCAAAGTGTATTTAAAAACAGTAAAACTATATATCCTGCCATAACACACTGAATGTACTGGGGGGAGATTATAAACTTCAATGTAACTATTATTCATGTGGTGCAGCAGTGCTCCAAAATGTATTCATCAAATGCAATGAATGTGCCATACTGATGAAAAAGGTTGTTGATGGAGGAGTGGGGTAGAGGGGTGTGGGGTATATGGGAACCTCTTATATTTCTTAATGTAACATTTTTATGATCTATGTATCTTCAAAGAATACAATTTTAAAATGATGGGGGTGGGGTGGTGAGGATTGGGGCTTATGGGAACCTCATGGTTTTTTTTAGAGATTATTTACTTCTCTCCCCTTCTCCC
The DNA here is from genome assembly GCF_030445035.2 of Dasypus novemcinctus. Lineage (NCBI taxonomy): Eukaryota > Metazoa > Chordata > Mammalia > Cingulata > Dasypodidae > Dasypus > Dasypus novemcinctus. Next base: position 106,585 of record NW_026688141.1, on the reverse strand, counting down.
CCCACCCAGGTTGTCTGTTCTCTGTATGTATTTGCTGCGTCTTCTTCTTTGTCTGCTTCTGTTGTTGTCAGCTGCACCAGGAATCTGTGTTTCTTTTTTTGTTGTGTCATCCTGTTGTGTCAGCTCTCCATGTGGGCAGTGTCATTCTTAGGCAGACTGCACTTTCTTTCACACTGGGTGGCTTTCCTTATGGGGCACACTCCTTGTGCGTGGAGCTTCCCTATGTGGGGGACACCCCTGCATGGCATGGCACTCATGTGCATCAGCACTGTGCATGGGCCAGCTCCACACAGGTCAAGGAGGCCCAGGGTTTGAACAGTAGACCTCCCATGTGGTAGACAGATGCCCTAACCACTGGGCCAAGTCTGCTTCCCTTTTATGTTTTTTAATGTAACATTTTATGTCATCTATTAACTTTAAAAAAAGAAAATTAAAAAGTAAAAAGAGTAAAAATGACTAAATAGGATGTATTATAGGAGTTTAAGGACATTCCACATCAAAAAGATATAGTAATGTAACTCCCATATTGAGTGAATAAAAAGAAAGATTCCATGCAACCATCTCAATATAACCAGAAAAATTAATTTACCATTGTGCCAGATTGTCAGATATCAGCTTTGCATTACAATCATCCTCTTCTATGGTCTCCTCTGCACTGGGAAATTCATTTTCCAGAAGACTCTTCTCTGTATAGTTTCAGGCTAAAGTTTGCCAATGAGAGGAACTTACACAGTATTTGGAAAGTGAACTGGTTAGTGGAGAAGTCATCATTCCAGGGTGGCTGTGGCAACCAGATGAAAAGGCTTCACAGATTTCTCCACAAGTCCCTGCTTAGCTGCTGCAGACCAAGGCCTTGACCTTTCCCAGGGGCTTGACAATTGCAGCAATGTCCAGAAAAACTTGAATCAAGCTGAAGTCATCAATGACTGTTTCCTTGACTTTTTTCTTTTTTAAGATTTATTTTATTTATTTTTCTACCCTTCCCCCCACCTGTGCCCCAGTTGTCTGTTCTCTATGTCCATTCACTGTGTGTCCTTTTTGTCTGCTTCTGTTGTTGTCAGTGGCACCAGGAATCTGTGTTTCTTTTTGTTGTGTCATCTTGCTGCAACAACTCTCTGTTGTGCGGCACCATTCCTGGGCAGGCTGCACTTCCTTTTGTGCTGGGTGGCTCTCCTTATGGGGTGCACTCCTTTCATGTGGGGCTCCCCTATGTGGGGGACACCCCAGCATGGCATGGCACTCCTTGCATGCATCAGCACTGTATGTGGGCCAGCTCCACATGGGTCAAGGAGGCCCGGGGTTTGAACTGCAGACCTCCCATGTGGTAGACGGATGCCATATCCACTGGGCCAAGTCTGCTTCCCTTCCTTGACTTTCTGTCACTCTTCCTGACCTTCGCTCATCCAGCTCTTGTTATGTTCAAGTACGACCTGTTTCCTTTATTAAATACCTGTATTCAATAATATTCAGAGTCATTCTGTTTTACTGACCAAACCAAGACTGAAAAAATATTCAAAAATTAGGAATTTAGGAATAGATGAGAGTTGCTTTGTGTTGACAAAGGCTTTTAACTTGAATCTATAAATACACTGTAACAAAAGAATAAGCTCTTGAACTGACTGCAGCCATCACTCATTCAAGTACCTAAGTCACCCCCCATAGAATAATTTTATTTCTTCCAGAATTCATATGGAAAATTGGACAAATAATTAATGAAAACTCTCTCAATAGAAAGCCTGCAGAAATAAATTAATTAGCCAGAACTTTTGTCCAAAATTTAGTTTCTTATTTCATTTTCATACTAGGAGAATCTTTACTGTTTAGTCAAGTCAAGCTCTATCTGCTTGACTGCTTAAAAGTAATTGTTTGTGGAAAATTAATAAATTGGCATTCTGGTTTCAAATATTTATCAAGCTTGAGGCTTTGCTTAGGGTGAATTTGCTTTCTAGGGCCTGATTAGCTCTGAATCCTGATTAAATCTAGATTGTGATTAGGCAAAGAAATTATATAAAAATATAAAATACCAAACTTATGCCTATTTGCTTCAGTAACATTCTACATTTGAAGGGTTTGTAGAAGACTAAATGAGATAAATGAAAAGCACCTGGAATAGGGGCTCTGTTTATATAAATGACCACTACTATTTTTGGGAGGGCTAGGGTATGAGGGAAGGTAAAATGGATGAACCTTGAGAATCTTATGTTGAGTGAAGCAACCCAGGCATTGAAGGACAGTTACTAAATGACCTCAATGATATGAAATAAGCAAACTGCCTCAGAGAGCTAGAGTCTGGAAAAGAGGCTTACAGGAAATCGGGGGGTGGAGGAAGGATATGAGTTAATGTCTGCAGGGGTGGAATCTGTGATGAGCTGGCGGTAAGTATGAGCACAAAGAAGGGGCAAAATGGGGGCAAGGGGTTGCCTTCGGATGGGGCTTTGTGGGTTTGAGGGGGGCTGGGGATGGGCAGAGGGGAAATATTGTCCAAAAATTGGGGGGAGGGAGGGGCAACATACGAACATGGGAGAGTGTCAGGTGTTCATTGAGAACACAATGTTGAGAAAATCGTATCAAAGTATAAGTAGGAGGGTTACCTGTTTAGGGTGTTCAGGGGGTATGGTCTGATGCGGGACGGACTCCAGGGGAATAGCTGAAGGCTCATTTTGCCAAGGTGGGTTGTACCATTGGGAAGAGACCCAAGAAGTGAGAGTTGGGGTGGACCCACATCCTGGGGAGGACTAATGCTGTCAAATAGAGAGAACTGTATCTCTCGTCAGAAAGGATGGCTCCCAGGGCATTAGGGCAGTTGAGCAAGTCAGGCCCTGAATACTGCTGCAAGTATCTCTGGACATGGCTTCTTGGGAAATGGAGACTGGCTGGTGTTGTGGGCCCCAAGGGGAGGGGAAAATGGATGTGGAATGGATGGAACCAAGGTAAATATGGGGGCAAGAGAGGAGTTTTGTGAGAGTACACGAGGATGAATATAAAACATGTAATATTACACGAAAAACATATAGGGGACGACAGACTAATAATGTAAACCATAAGGCAAAACATAGGATAACTAAAAAATTTAGAAAACTGTACAACCTAAAGTATGGACCACATAGTAAGCACAGATGTCACCTTGTTTGAAAGCTATTGTCTCAGAATCTGTACATCAGTTTCAGGAAATATGATATGAATAAGTTAAAAGATTATCGCTGTGGAAAGGAAAGGTTTTATGGTGGATCTGGGGAAGTACTGTATATTGTATATATGAATTTCAGTGATCTAAGACTCTTGTGAAGCTGACATTATGTTGGGATTCACTTTACAGGAAGTTTTGGATCACAGAGTGGTTCAACAATGGCAGCGGAGGAATACTGATATAGGATGTTATTGACAGGATATATATGGTTGACAGGGAGTTATACAGGGCATATGCCCAGGGTATATAGTAATGTCTAGATATACTCATAGTGGAAACAATTAAAAACAACAGCTGGGGGGGTACTGGGCCCCTGGCCAGGGGGTCACTGTCATGGACCATGGGGGAGAAGTGGCAGTCCGCCAGGGGCAACAGCAAGAACCGGGAAGGAAGGAGGGCCCAACAGTGGGCTCCTGATACTAATGGCTATGCTTTTGAGCCCATACACATGCAATAAGAACAAGGCCTAGAGGAGCACTGTGCCTGGGAGTTTCCTCCTGACAGCCTTCATGTTACTCAAATATTGCCACTCTCACAGCCAAACTCAGCATGTAGATGCAGTGCATTCCCCCAGCGAGGGACATGACACCCGGGGATGAGCCTCCCTGGCACTGAGGGATCACCTACCACATACCAGCTGAAGATGCAACTAGAAAATGACCTTGAATTAAAGGTTCAATATGGATCAGCAGAATATCCCTGTCTACATATAATAACATGACTTCAAAATGCTGTTTGACCTAATGTAAGGGGGAAATGGAAAGGAGAAATGAGATTATAAGGCTATGAGTCTCTAAAAAAGAGTCTGGAGGTTGTCAGAAGGAATGCCCTTATGCACAACTGAGCAGAGCCTAAGAGACAGATAAAGTAGATACAACCCCAGGTATTGGTTCTTTTGAGGGATAAAGAGACCCATGGGTTCTATGGTCATGGCAGATGGGGTTCACCGCCATGGCAGATGGCCTTTCTTTGGAGCTGGTGTTTCTGTATGATGGAATTGGACTCAGAGGGGATCTCTTTTCACAAGACTTGCATGCTACTTTATTGGAATTGTAGTTGGTGCTGGGGTTTAAGATATATTTAGGGGATTTGAATCTCTGGACTGATAATATGACACCCAGGCCCAGAGCCTCAACAGACTTCAGCTCCTACACTTTGATTTATTGGACTTACCCCACTCAGCTAACATCGAGTTGAAGAAGGTCAACCACCACAACATGGAGCCTAGAGTGTCTACAACTGAAAGCAGGAGGAGTGCATCCAGTATCCATGTGGAATCTAAGCCCCCACTTGACATAGATGTGCAATGGACACAACCAATCCAATGTCCACAGAGAAAATGTGGAATGTGTGTGGGAAGGGTAGCCATGGTGGCTGCTGGGTTTGGGGAATGGGAGGGAGAGATGAGATGTGGAGGCGTTTTTGGGACATGGAGTTGTCCTGGGTGGTGCTTCACGGACAAGTACGGGACATTGTACATCCCCCCAGGGCCCACTGGATGGAACGTGGGAGAGTGTGTGCTATGATGTGGACCATTGACTATGGGGTGCAGTGATGCTCAGAGATGTACTTACCAGGTGCAATGGATGTGTCACAATGATGGGAGAGAGAGTTGCTGTGGGAGGAGTGGGGGGTGGGGGTGGTGTGGTTGAATGGGACCTCATATTTTTTGAATGTAATTTTTAAAAATAAATAATTAAAAAAAAAAGGATAGTGCCACATGAACTTTTATTGCTCTCATGCACACAATCGGTATTCACGGATATAGATTAGCAATCAATTTTGAAGATAGGGAACACTTACCCATAAGCTCAGTGATCACACTGAGCACAGTATCCAGATTTATCACCCCACTCTTGAACCTCTATAAGTAGCCATTATTCAAAACCTGGCAGTCTCTCAGGAAAAATCCAGCCTAAAAAGGCAGGGCACACTTCTCTTTTCCAAAATAGGCCAGAGTAGACAGAAGTTTTCTGAGCCCAACATCCAGACCAGACAGTGAATTCTGTTGTGCAGAGAGAAGCAGCTTGCAAGCTCAACAATGTGATAGGTACTCTTGGATTTATTTCCAGAATGACTGGACCAGAATTGAACATTTTAAAAAATATATATATTTTTAGAGAAGTTGTGAGTTTACAAAAATTCATGCATCATGTGCAGAATTCCCATACATTTCCCATCCACCAGCACCTGGCATTGTTTTGGAATATTTGTTACAGATTATTTTAAAAATCATCAAAATATGACTAGTAATATGGTCTATTGCTTACATTTGGTATAGCTTCCCATTGATCTGGGGGTTCTTTCAGAGGATTATGTTGGTGGACAGTCCCCTGCAGATACAGAGTAGGGTTTCAGTCCACCACCAAGTGACTCAGTGCTTAGTGGTTGCTTTTCCAAGCATATTCAATGATGCCCAGTTTGAAGGACTCCCACTGGCTGCCTGCAAGAAGAAAAATGCACCAGGCCCCTTGAGATACAGTGCAATGAAACATTGGTTACCCAGCTATTGTAACTGGCAACCTCAACATTACTCATATCCATTCTTAAATGACCTGATGGGCTTTATGAAAGTTTTCTCTGAAATTAAGGAGTTATGCTCATTTTCAAACCCATGTTAATCTTTAAATCTCTGCTAAATGCATCATGACTCTCTTACCCAAAACTGCTCTCTAATGATCCTGATTAAATGCTTGTTACATTTCTATTGCTTGCCTTACCTTTATTGGTTTTTCTTCACTTTATTCCCTTTTCTTCACATGTCTAGGTACTTATCTGCACATGATTACTATGAAGGGAGGATTCACAGAGATGGCCTGAAACCATTTCACATCCATCAACCTGCAGTGCCATAATTAGGCATGGATGGGAGAACATATGGCTAACCCTTAAACAACTTCTACTTTTTGGGGGGCTTGCTTGTTTCTTCCTAGCCAACAAAGTTCTTGATTGCAATGTATTTTTAATTTTATATTCCTGATATGTAGTGTAGGACCTCAAACACAATATTCATTAAATAAATAAGGATGGATACATGAACTGATTTCATGTCCAAAGACAAATAATTAAGTAATATTATTTCTCTAAGAGGTATAATGTGCTCTTAAAAAGTTGTTTATAAATGAATGGAGCCGAATGTGAAAATTAAGTAGAGTATAAAATATAATCTCAAAAATTAATAAGCTCTTCATGTATTCATTCATATATATAAATATATCCATTTAAAAAATTTATTGAAGATATCCATTCATATATAAACATACATATATAAACAATAAGAGTATAGTAATAATTGTGAACTTACAAAACAAACATGTACAACATTATACAGGGCTCTCATACTTCATACTACCCTAAATACCTCACATTGTTGTGAAATATTTTTAACTAATGATTAAAGCACATCCTCAAAATATTACTACTAGCCAAAGTATTTTACATTTGGTGTATCTTTCCCCCAACACACCCCATTATTATTTTATATCATTTACACGTGACCATACATAAGCAATTAACATATAGTAAAGGTTTGAACTTACAAAGCAAACATACATAACATCATACAGTGGTCCCATCTACCAACTGACCACCACCACCTTGCTTTGTTGTGAGACATTTGTTACAAATTATTTTTTTAAAGATTTATTTATTTACTTATTTATCTCCTCCCCCCCGGTTGTCTGTTCTCTGTGTCTATTTGCTGTGTCGTCTTTGTCCGCTTCTGTTATTGTCAGCGGCACAGGAATCTGTGTTTCTTTTTGTTGCATCATCTTGTGTCAGCTCTCCGTGTGTGTGGTGCCATTCCTGGGCAGGCTGCACTTTCTTTCATGCTGGGCGGCTCTCCTTATGGGGTGCACTCCTTGCGCGTGGGGCTCCCCTATGGGGGGGACACTCCTCTGTGGCACAGCACTCCTCGTGTGCATCAGCACTGTGCATGGGCCAGCTCCACACAGGTCAAGGAGGCCCGGGGTTTGAACTGCGGACCTTCCATGTGGTAGATGGATGCCCTAACCACTGGGCCAAGTCCACCGCCCTGTTACAAATTATTAAAGAATATTGTCAAAATCTTATTACTAATTATATTCCTTATCTTACATTTGGTATATTTTCCCCTAACCCATCCTATTAATTTTTTTAAATACATTTTTTATGACAGAAGTAAATTTACAAAACAATCATGCACATGTGTAGTATTCCCATTTACAACACCCCTCTATCAACACACCACACTGTGGTGGAACATTTTTTACGGATGAGATAATATCATCAGATTATTACCAGGACCATAGTGTACATTTGGCACACTTTTTCCATACTCCCCCATTATCAACACAGTACATCTTTGGCATAGATGTATGAATATTACATTATTACTGTTAAGCACATTACATAGGTCACTCCATTTGTATTTTTCCCATGTTTCTCCACATTTCCACCCCCACAAATAGTGATGTACATCTCTTTAGCTCACAAAGAACAGTCTTGAATCTGTCCCATCAACTACAATTCTCACCCACCTCTGGGTTTACTGTATTATTCACTCCCTAAATTATTCTCTAGCTTTCTTTAGTTGGCATTTACATTCCTAGATTACCCTTTTCAGCCACATTCCTATTTATAAACCAGCTGTTACTCACTAAAATGTGTTACCATCAACTTTATACATGTCCACACTTTTACACTAGTTAATTAAAACCTCCACATACATTAAATATCAGTAGTCCATCTCAGTCCTCCTCTTATTTCCTTTAAGAATCCACCACCTACCACCAGGTCTTAAAGATATTTTCCCATATTTTCTTCTAGAAGCTTTATTGTTCTTGTTTTTATATTTAGGTTTAATCCATTTTGAGCTAATGTTTATATAAGATGTGCAATAGGGGTTCTCTTTCCTTCTTTTGGTTATGGATATCCCGTTCTCCCAGCACTATTTGTTGACTGGACTGTTCTGCTCAAGTTGGGTGGGTTTGATAGGCTAGTTAAAAATCATTTGACCCTAGATGTGAACGTCTCTTTCTGAATCATCAATTCTCTTCCTTTGGTCTATGTGTCTGTCTTTATGCCAGTACCATCTGTTTTTACCACTGTAGCTAGGTAATGTGATTTAAAGCCCAGAAGTGAGAGTCCCCCAACTTTGTTTTTTCCTTTTTAAGATGTCTCTGGCTATTCAGGACCCCTCAACCTTCCAAATAAATTTGATAAATATGTTTTCCATTTATTTAAAAAGTAGTGGTGGAATTTTTGTCAGGATTCCATTGAATCTGTGTATCAATTTGAGTGAAACACCTTTTTAAAATTTTTACTTTTATTTAAGAATTGACATCTTAATGATATTAAGTCTTCCAATCTGTGACATTGGAATGTTCTTCTAATTAATTTGTTTTTTTTTTTAACCAATGAGTTGCTTTACATCATTGGTTAAGTTTATTCCTAAATATTTGGGTTTTATCTGTCATATATTATTTTCATCACTCTCTTGACACTTTTAATTACATTTACTGATATAATCTTCATGTCTAGACTCTCTTCCAAGTCTCCCTCTCCTGACTTTTCTTTTCAGGTTATAGCACACCCTCTAGTATTTCCTGCAAAGCAGGTCTCTTGTTTACAAACTCTTTCAGTTTCTGTTTATTTGTGAATATTCTAAACTAGTCCTCATTTTTGAAAAACAATAATGCTGGATATTAGATTCTTGGCTGGAGGTTTTTCTCTGCTGTATCTTAAATATATCAGACCAGTGTCTTCTTACCTCCATGGTTTCTGTTGAGAAATCAGCATTTAAACTTATTGAGTGTCCCTTATGTTATGCATTACTTTTCTCTTGCTGCTCTCAGAATCCCCTTTGTCTTTGGTATTTGAAATTCTGATTAGCATGTGTCTCAGAGTTGGTCTATTCAGATTTATTCAGATAGGAGTACATTGTGTTTCTTGGACATGGCTACCTATGTCCTTCAATAGGGTTGGGTAATTTTTTACCATATTTCTTCAAATATCCTTCTGTCCCTTTTCCCTTCTTTTCTCCTTCTGGGACACCCATGACATGTATGTTTTCATGTCTCTTACTGTTGTTCGGTTTCCTGAGAATTTGTTCTATTTTTTCCTTTCTTTTCTTCAGCCGTTCTTTTGTATGTTCACTTTCAGAGGCCATTTCTTTAAGCTCAACAATCCTTTATTCTGCCTCATCAAATCTGCTATTATATGATTCCAATGTATTTTTAATTTCATTTACTACCCTTTTCATTCCCATAAGATCTGCTATTTTTCTATGTAAGCTTTCAAATTCTTCTTTGTGCTCATTCAATATCTTCTTAATATCCTTAATCTCTCTAGCCATCCCATTGAATTTATTAAGAAGATTTGTTTGAACATCTATGATTAGTTGTCTGAACTACTTTATGTCATCTGGAAGCTTATCTTGATCCTTTAACTGAGCTATATTTTCCTGTTTTTTGGTGTGGATTGTAATTTTTTGTTGGTGTATTGGCATGTGGCTTAATAGATGCATTTATTCTGGGTGCAGTTTCTCTCTTTAGTTTAGGGCTTCTTGCCCTTTCTCCCTTGCTGGTTGTGTAGTAGGTGCCAAGAATATAGTTGATGCTGTTAAGCTGTAGAAGCTCATGCTTCTCTCATTGCCCCAGGGACCAATGAAGCTTCTCCCAACTTTCTCCTTTGCCAGGGGTAGTGACAGAGCCACAGCCAAGTGTAGTAATCCAAGTCATGCAGGCCTAGACTATAGTTGCCTGAGAGACTGATGAAGCTTCATGTCTCTTTCTCCCCTGCCTGAGATGTGGATGGGGCTACAGGTGTGGGCAGCAATCTATGCTGTGTGGGTCTAAACTGATCACATTTGCCCAGGTAGACTTCCAACTCTGTCCAGCCAAATATGCCTGCAGTTAACAGGAGAGGCTGGCACAGGTCTCCCCTGCTTCCTCCCTGCTGGAGGTGGGGCTGGGGCTTAGGATACAACTGCAATCTGATCTGGATAGAAAGAAGGCTTCCCTTGCCAGCACTAAGATTTTCAGTGCACCCTGCTTCCCCTTATGGCAGGGGAAGAGTCTGGCCTCTTTCTGACTTGGACATGTTCAAATTTTATCTGTTCTTAGGGTTATAATTTAGCCTGCCAAATTTACTAATCAGTAGCTGAAGTTGGTGCCCAACTATCTCTTCCTCCCCTGTTTTTTTGGGAAGTGGAGCCTCCAATTCTAGCCACAGATTAGCTCCTAAGGTGGGTTGAAATGCCAGTGGAGGATTGTCACCGGCCTCCAGGACATGGAGTACTTTACTCATGAATCTTCTCTGCAGGTGGGTAGTCTCCTTCCATTCTTTCCAGGATACTGGAGGATGTTCTTCTGGTCTCCTGGAGCTCCCAAACAGGAGCTTCAGATAGCTCTGGGTGATTACTAACTGCCCTGTTGCATTAGCTGACTCTAGGCTCCTTACTCTCCTGTCATCTTGCTGGTTGTCTATCCATTTATTTTTTTTAACATCATTTCTGGATTAAAGTGGTTTCTGTTTTAAATTTTACTACATTGTTTAGACACACATCTTTAAAAAGAAAATTCAAACAAAGCCACATCCCTCTTATGAAGACTTTCCTTTTACTTGATGAATAATATACAAATAAGGTTTACTGACCTTTAAGGTCTTTGAAAAATTGACTCAAACTTACCTTTAATTACCATATCCTGCTATTTGATTTAGTCAATATATACAGCAATGTCCCCACAAATTTATTTATTTTTTAAATCTTGTTTATTAGAGTATTTGTGAGTTTACAGAACAACCATGCAAAAAATACAGGGTTCCTATACACCACTCTGCCACCAATGCCTTGTATTGGTGTGGAATGTTTTTTACAAGTGATAACACGATATTTTTACAATTTTACCATTAACTAGAGTCCATTGTTTAACATAGCAGTCACTGTGTAGTATAGTTCCATGGACTTTTTAAAAATTTTTCTGTTACCAGCTATACAGTCTAGCATTTCCCCTTTTAATCACATTCAGAAATGTATTTCAGTGGTGTTAATTGCATTCACAATGTTGTGCTACCATCAACACCATTCATTACCAAAACCTTTCCATCATTCCAAATAGGAACCCTTAAACTTTGTATATTCTAGCTTTATAATCACAATGACCTTTTGTTTTGTCTCAAGGTAGTTGGAAAACCTATAGCCAGTAGACTGTGTTCACACACACTAATATTTTCTAGTGTGGCCTTTTTCTTCATCTATTTCCAAGGCTTGATTTCCCAGCACAAAATCTTTTTTTTTTTTTACCTATTAAGTTACTTCATTCATTGCAGAGAGGGTAGACCTACATTTCCTTTTTTAACTTTATTCCATTAAACATGGATTTAGAACTTTCAGCATCTTAAAGGTTTAATAAATATAATATTAATTTATTTAATTGATACTCCATAAACGTAGGGAGATTACATTTAAGCTAAATAAAATTGAAACCATTATATTTTATTCCAGAAATGTTCTTTTTGCTTCTTTTATAGGAGGTTTAATGGATTTCTCTTGAATAAAATTCTAAACCTGTGAATAATCATAAAAGCATACTGAATGCTAGTTTTGTAATATATTACAATTGTTTAATTTTTTAAAATTACAATTTAGGAAAGATCATTCCATACATTCAAGGAATTTTCCTTTACTTATTGATATTTGATAATAGGGAAGGGATATAACCACTCATATTTTAGGCAGCACTAAATCTTTTTCCTTTTTTGCTTGGGCCCTTTTTATTTTCTTTCTTTATTTTTTTAATGTTACATTAAAAAAATATGAGGTTCTTATATACCCCCAACCCCGTCACCCAACTCCTCCCCCAATAACAAAAACCTCCTCCAACATCATGAGACATTCACTGCACTTCGTGGATACATCTCTGAGTACTGCTGCACCTCATGGTCAATGGTCCACACCATAGCACACACTCTCCCACAGTCCACTCTGTGGGCTATGGGAGGACATACAATGTCTGGTAAATGTCCCCGCAGCACCACTCAGGACAACTCCAAGTCCCAAAAACGTCCCCACATCACATCTCTTCTTTACACTCCCTACCACCAGCAGCCACCGTAGCCACTTTCTCCACACCAATGCCACATTTTTTTTTATTACTAACCACAATAGTTCATGAATAGATTATCAGTAAGTCCACTCTAATCCATACTCTAATCCTCCATCCTGTGGACCTGGAATAGTTGTGTCCACTCCATATCTATATCAAGAGAGGGCTTAGATTCCACATGGATGCTGCTTGCAATTCTCCTGCTTTCAGGTGAAGGCACTCTTGGCTCCATGGTGTGGTGGTTGACCTTCTTTATCTCCATATTAGCTGAGGGGGGATAAGTCCAATAAATCAGAGTGTAGGAATTGCAAGTCTATTGAGGCTCAGGGCCTGGCTATCACATGGTCAGTCCAGAGATTCAAGTCCCCTGGGTATACATTAAACCCCAGCACCAACTACAGATCCAGTAAAAGTAACAGGAGAGGTTTGTGAACAAAGATCATATCTGAATCCAGCTCCAGCATACAGAAACACAAACTGCAAAGTAGGGCCAACTGACATGGGACTGAACTCCATCTGCCATGACCATAGAAACTGGGTCTCTGGCCCTCAGAAGAACCAATATCTGAGGTTGTATCTACTTTATCTGTCTTTAGGACTCTGCTGACCTGATAACCTCCTGGCTCTTTTTGGAGACTCATAGCCATATAAACTCATTTGTCCTTTCCATTTCCCCCTTTTATTCAGGTCAAAAAGCATTTTTTAACTCCGGGTATTATATGTAGACTGAGATGTTCTGCTGGTCTGAGTTGACCCTTTTATTCAAGGTCATTTTCTAGTTACATCATCAGCTGGTACTTAGTAGTGATCCCTCAGCACCAGAGAGGCTCATCCCCGGGAGTCATGCTGGGGGGAAGGCAACGCATTTACATGCTGAGTTTGGCTTTGAGACTGGCCACATTTGAGCAACACGGAGGCTCTCAGGAGGTAACTCTTAGGCACCCTGCAGCTCTAGGCCTTGTTCTTATTTCAGGTGCACAGGTTCACAAGCATAGTCGTTAGTCAAGGTCTCATTGTTGGATCTTCCTGTTTTAGTCTTTGCCATTGCATTTGGGGGGTTCTTGCTGTTCCTTTAGGGAATGTGATAGAGCTCCCCTGGCTAGGAACTCAGCACTCCCTCAGTTGTTTTTAATTGTAACCACTATGAAAATATCCGTTTTTATGTACCCTGGATATATACCCAGAGAACTCCCTGCCAACCATGTGTGCCCTGTTAATAACACCCCACACCAGTATTCCTCGCCTGCCATTGTTGAACCTCTCTGTGATCCAAAACTTCTTCAAAAATGAAGCCTAATATATTGCCAGGTTCCATTAATAGTAAAATGGAATATAGTGATGAGTTTAAAGGTTAGATATAGAATACATATTAATTTTTAGAAAAATTAAGGTAAAAATAAATTGGGGTATCAAAAAATTAAAAGATGTAAAAGCTTTGTTTTTAATATTTTGCCTTCCATCACTGCAATAAATGTGCAAATTGGCAAGGCAACTTCTTCCATCTTTTCCTCAGTGTCTATATCCTTTGACCTTTTTTCCCTAATTATTAAGCTTGTCTTCACAGAAGTTTTAGATCACAGTAATTCATTGAGGTCATTTAGTATTTGTCCTTAATGCCTGGGTTGCTTTACTCAAAATAAGGTTCTCAAGATTCAACCATGTTATCCCATGTGTTTTAGTGTATTTGTTCTTAAAGTCGAGTAGTATTCCATTGTATGTATATACCACATTTTATTTATCCATTCATCTGTTGATGGACATTTGGGTGATTCCAACTTTTGGCAATAGTGAATAATGCTGCTATGAACATTGGTGTGCATATATCAGTTTGTGTCCTTGTTTTCTGTTCAACTGGGTATATACCCAGCAGTGGAATTGCTGGGTCATGTGGCAGATCTATAGCTCGTTTTTGGAGAAACTGCCAAACTGTCCTCCAGAAGGGCTGGATTCTTCTGCATTCCCACCAGCAGTGGATGAATGTTCCCATTCCTCCACATCCTCTCCAGCATTTGTAGTCTTCTGTTTTTTTCATAGCTGGCAATCTTATGGGAGTAAGATGGTATCTCATTGTAGTTTTGATTTGCATTTCCCTAATAGCTGGAGATCTGGAGCATTTTTTCATGTGCTTTTTGGTTATTTGTATTTCTTCCTTGGAGAAGTGTCTGTTTAAATCTTTTCCCCATTTTTAAAATGGGTTGTTTGTCTTTTTATTTTTGAGATATAGGAGTTCTTTATATGTGCAGGTTATAAGTCTCCTATCAGATATATGGTTATGAAATATTTTCTCCCATTGTGTTGTCTCTCTTTTCACTTTCTTGACAAGCTCCTTTGAGGTACAGAAGGCTTTAATTTTGAGGAAGTCCCTTTTATCTATTTGTTCTTTTGCTGCTCGTGCTTTTGGTGTGAAGTTCATGAAGTGATTTCCTATTACAAGGTCCTGTGGCTGCTTTCCTACACTGCTTTACAAAGTCTTTATGGTCTTGACACTTATATTTAGGTCTTTGATCCATCTTGAGTTGATTTTTTTATAAGGTGTGAGTTGGTAATCCTCTTAAATTCTTTTACATATGGATATCCAGTTCTCCAGGCACCAATTGTTGAATAGGCCATTCTCTCCCAGTTGAGAGGATTTGGTGGCTTTATCAAATATTATATGACTATATATATGAGGATCTCTATCAGAACTCTTACTTTGGTTCCATTGGTCTTTGCGTCTCTCCTTGTGCCAATACCATGCTGTTTTCACTATTGTAGCTTTGTAGTATGTTTTGAAGTCAGGTACTGTTATTCCTCCTATTTCATTTTTCTTTTTCAATATGTCTTTGGCTATTCAGGGCCTCTTTCCTTTCCAAATAAATTTCATAGTTAGTCTCTCTAGTTCCTTAAAGAATGATGTGTTGATTTTTATTGGGATTGCATTGAATTTGTACATCAGTTTTGTTAAGATAGACATCTAATATTTAGTCTTCCTATCCATGAACAGGGAATATTCTTCCATTTCTTTAGGTCTTCTTTGATTTCCTTGAACAGTGTTGTGTAGTTCTGTGTATAAGTCTTTTACCTCTTTAGTTAAATTTATTCCTGGGTATTTAATTTATTTATTTACTATTGTGAATGGTATTTGGTTCTTGCTTTCATCAAAAGATTGCTCATTATTGGTGTACAGAAATGCTACTGATTTTTGTACATTTATCTTGTAACCTGTGACTTTACTGAACTTATTTATGAGTTAGAAGCTTTCTTGTAGACTTCTCAGGGTTTTCTATGTATAGGATCATGTCATCTGCAAATAATGAAATTTTGACTTCTTCCTTCCCAATTTGAATGCCTTTTATGTCTGGTTCTTGCCTCAGTGCTCGACCAAGTACTTCTAAGACAATGTTAAATAAAAGAGGTGACAGTGGGCATCCTTGTCTTGTTCCTGATCTTACATGGAAAGATTTTAGGACTTCACCATTGTAAACAATGTTGGCTGTGGGTTTTTCATATATACTCTTTATCATGTTCAGAAAATTTCCTTGTATTCCAAACATTTGCAGTGTTTTTATCAAGAAGTTTGCTGTATTTTGTCAAATGCTTTTTCTGCATGAGTAGATATAATCATGTGACTTTTTCCTCCAATCTGTTTATATGGTGTATTACATTGATTGATTTTCTTACGTTGAACCATCCTTGCATAACCAGAATGAATCCCATTGGTCATGGTGTATAATTCATTTAATGTGTTGTTGGATATGGTTAGCAAGTATTCTGTTGAGCATTTTGGTCTCATTAGAGAAATTGGTCTGTAATTTCCCTTTCTTGTGATGCCTTTGTTTGACTTGTTACCAGGGTAATGTTGGCATCATAGAATGAGTTAGGCAATATTTCTTCTCTTTCAATTTTTTGGAAGAGTTTCAGCAAGAGTGGCATTAGTTCTTTCCAGAATGTTTTGTAGAATTCACCAGTGAAGCTGTCTGGCCCAGGGCTCTTCTTAGTTGGGAGGTTTTTAATGACTGATTCTATCTCTTTCTTTGTGATGGTTTGTTGAGATCATCAATTTCTTCTTTCATCAATACAGGCTGCTTATGTGTTTCTAGGAATTTGTCCATTTCCTCTGAATTGTCATTTTTGTTGGAATATAGTTTTTCAAAGTATCCTCCCATGATTGTCTTTATTTCTGTGGGATCTTATTTTGTGTATTTTCATCTTCTCTCTTTTTTTGTTAGTCTAGCTAAGGTTTTGTCAATTTTATTAATCTTCTCAAAGAACCAGCTCTTGGTTTTGTTTATCTTTTCAAGTGCTTCCTTATTTTCTATTTCATTTAGTTCTGCTCTTATCTTCTTTTCTTTCTTTCTTTCTTTCTTTCTTTCTTTCTTTCTTTCTTTCTTTCTTTCTTTCTTTCTTTCTTTCTTTCTTTCTTCTTTCTTTCTTTCTTTCTTTCTTTCTTTCTTTTCTTCTTACTGTGGGGTTGCTTTTTTATTTCCTTTTTTACTAATTTCTCCAAATGTGCAGTTAGTTCTTCAATTTTTGCTTTTTCTTCTTTTTGATGTATGAATTTGTTGCTATAAATTTCCCTCTCAGTACTGCTTTTGCTGCATCCCATTAGTTTTGGTAGGTTGTGTTATCATTTTCATTAGTTTCAAGGTAGTTATTAATTTCTTTTGAAATTTCCTCCTTCTCCAACTGTTTTTCTAAGAGTGTGCTGTTTAATGTCCATATCTTGGTGTGAAATCTGGGTCTGGTCCTTGTAGATTTCCAGTTTCACTCCCCTGTGATCAGAGAAATTATTTTTTATGATTTTGATCTTTCTGAATTCCTTGAGCCTTTCTTCGTGGCCTAGCATATGGTCTATCTTGGACAATAATCCATGTGCACTTGAGAAAAATGTATACCCTGCTGTATTCAGGTGTAATGATCTGTATATGTCTATTAAGTCCAGCTCCTCTAATATGCTGTTCAGAGTTTTTGTTTATTGATTCTCTTTTGAGATGTTCTGTCCAAAATTGATAGTGGTGTATTAAAGTCCCCCAGTATAATTATGGAGGCATCTATTATTTCACTTAGCTTTTCCAATGTTTGCCTCATGTATTTGGAGGCTCCCTTGTTAGGAGCATAAATATATATGATTGTTCATCCTTCTTGAAAGATTATCCCTTTCACTAATATGTAGTGTCCATCTTTGCCTCTCACAATTGTTTTGCATTTAAAGTCTATTTTGTCTGATATTAATATAGCTACTCCTGACTTTTTTTGGTTATTGTTTGCTTGTAAGATTGTTTTCCAGCCATTCACTTTCAACCTCCTTGAATCCCGGGGTCTATCTAAGATGTGTTTCTTGTAGACAGCATATAGATGGGTCTTATTTCCTTATCCAATCTTCCAGTCTGAATCTTTTTACAGGTGAATTTAATCCATTGACATTCAGTGTTATTACTTTCAAAGAATTATTTATGTTAGCCATATTTTCTTTGGACTTGTGTTTGTCTAAAATTTTTTTCTTCTCTTTTTGTCTTTTTTGTTGCTTGTACACTCTCCTCCAACTCTGCCTCTCCTGTTTTTTTCTTTGTTCCTGCAGAACTCCCTTTAGTATTTCTTGAAGGGCAGGGTTCTTGTTGGCATACTCTTTTAATTTTGGTTTATCTGTGAATATTTTGAACTCTCCATCATTTTTGAATGCTAGTTTAGCTGGGTAGAGTATTCTTGGTTGGAAATTTTTTTGTTTTATTATCTTGACTATATCATACCACTGCCTTCTTGACTCCATGGTTTCAGATGAGAAATCAGCACTTAATCTTATGGAGCCTCCCTTGTATGTGATGGTTTTCTTTTCTCTTGCTGCTTTTAGAATTTTCTCTGTCTTGAGCATTGGATAATTTGACAAGTATATGTCTTGGGGTGGGTCTGCTGGGATTTATGGTGTTTGGGGTGCATTGTACCTCCTGGACATGTACATCCATCTCCCTCAGTAGATTTGGGAACTTTTCAGTCATTATTTCCTCCAACACCCCTTCTGTCCTCTTTCCCTTCTCTTCTCCTTCTGGGATGTCTATAATACATATGTTTGTGCATTTTGCATTGTCATTCAGGTCCCTAAGTCCCAGCTGCGTTTTTTTCTACCTTTTTATTGATCAGTTCTACTCTCTGATTTCAGATGTACTGTCTTCCACATCACTAATTCTGTCCTCTGCCTCTTCTAATCTGGTGCTCTTTGCTGAGAGGGTAGTTTTGATTTCTTGAACTGTGGTGTTCATCACCATCATATCTGTTATCTTTTTGTGTGACTGCAATTTCTTCTGTATTCTCTCCAAGTGTTTTCTTCATATTGTTAATCTCTTCCTTTACTTCATTAAGTTGGTCTCTAATATATATGTTTTGAGAGCTCCTCTTCCTGGTTTTTAGTTTGTTCATTGGATTCAGCCACATTTTCCTGATTATTGGTTTGGTTTGTAGTTTTTTGTTGCTGTCTGGTCATCATTTTATCTTGACAGGTTTAATCAGTTCCTTAGCTTCTTTGTCTAGTCTTGGGGATTAATTAGTTGTTGTTCATGTGTAAGTGTCTTCTCTTCATCACTTTGTTCTTCTTACTCTATTTTCTTGTTGCTGGCTATGTTCACTTTGAAGGAAAATTTAGGGCCAGGGAAAGCAAAATGGGTAAGAAAAGAAAATGTATAAAGTAGTATTGGTAATAAATGTTAACAGAGAAACAATGTGAGATCTAGGAGAATGGATATTAGACTCATGTAAGTTGTGTAGAGTCATAGCAGTAAGTAGAGTACCTATAATGAGACAGTCAACTGAATATGGGGAGGAATATAGTATGAATTAAAAGGCCAGTATTTTCATGAGAGAGGGAAAGAGAAAAGAAAGACAATAATATCAAGAGTGGATAAAAGAAAACAGAACAAAGATATGAGAAATTAAAAAATCAGACAATTTGGGGGCCAAAGAAAGGGAGGTGGAATGCAAGAGAAACAGTAGATGATGGAGGATAGAAAAATGTAGAGGAAAGGGAGAATGTAGGTGGCCAAAATCAATACACACAGAAAAGAGGAAATGGAGGATGAGGAAACACAGCAAATGTGAAGTGCTCCCTGCAGCACCTATTAAATAAAGAAAATAAAATTAAAAAAGAAGAAAAAGAGAGAAAAAAAGAGAGAAAAGGGGGGAACATAAAAGGGGATGAAACAAGCAAGATAAACAGAAAAAAAAACTAAATAAATGAAAAAGAACCTTGTGGGATAAAATAGGAGATAAGACCAGGAGACAATGCAACAGTAGCAACCATGATAAAAAAAAAAAAGGAATCAAAGTTTCAAGCTAGGAATCCTCTTTGCAGTTAAATAAAATGCTTAGGGATCTTACCTTCCCTCTTTCTCCCATCCTCACTTCTGTCTCTCCCAGGTCAGCTGGAAAGCTGCCTGAGAGGTCTGGTAGGAGATTTAAGTGG
Organism: Dasypus novemcinctus; assembly: GCF_030445035.2. NCBI lineage: Eukaryota > Metazoa > Chordata > Mammalia > Cingulata > Dasypodidae > Dasypus > Dasypus novemcinctus. The sequence continues at coordinate 86,883 of NW_026688141.1, read as the reverse complement.
GTTCTTGTTGAACCAACTCAACACAGAAGACAGTGACTCTTTATTTCCAGCATGAGAGCACTTACACCTCACCAGCAACCCCAAATATGGGGTAGCATGTCCTACAGTCTCTTCCCCTTAGGTGTGCTAGGGGAGGTCTAAATGATTTTCTGATCCACCTCCTCCCAGACCAAGTTTCCTATCCTAGGACATTTAGGTAAATTGGGCTTTCTCAGCAGATTCACCTCTGCTTTCTTCCCAGACTCTCCCCAAGTCAGCTGGTACACTCCTCAAAGCTCAAAGAAAAGAAAAAAACGTGGAGTGCTAGGGTAATCAAGGACCTCAGACGGGCTCAGGGTGCTGGATTTGGGGATGGGAAGTCCGGGATATTGCAGACTCAAGGTATGTAAGTCTGTGGAGTTTGGGCTACCAGGTTTTAGGGTATACAGACCTGGGAACCATGCATCGAGTAAACATGGGGTTTGGGAATGCTGTAGCACAACAAAGATTTCAGGGATCCCTGTGGCTGGGCTGCCAGCCTTAGGGGGAGGGGTCCCACCCACAACTTCTGAGCTTTGTGTCAGAAACCCAAAATTCCACCTCTCACAAGAATCTGTCACTGTCTCACCAAATTGACATCCAGTCACCTCCTGCCCTGCAAGCCCCTGAAACAGCCTGCTCAGGGTCTGGGAACACCTCAGCACAACAAAGTTTTCAGGGATTGCCACATCTGGGCTGCCAGCCCTAGGGGGAAGAATCCCACCCACAACTTCTGACCTCTATGTCAGAGACCCAAAATTCTACCTCTTGCAAGAATCTCTTCTGTCACTGTCTCACCAAATCAATGTCCAGACACATCCTGCCCTGCAAGCCCCCAAAACAGCCTGGTCCAGCAGAACTCTGATCGTACTCACCTGCTTCTTTGCAGGAGAGATTAAGAGATGCACTCACTCAGACACCATCTTGCCCCTAGCACTAAATGTTTATTGTCATTGATTTGTCATAAAATCCCTGAGGTTAATACATGATATGACTTCATCTTTCAGAAGTGAAAGGTCAAAGTAAGAGTAATTCAGGGGACCAATGAGAGTGCCTCCTCTGGATTTATTCTGATAGGTTTTTCAGACAAGTCTCAGTTAGAGCTGGTTCTCTTTGGAATAATCTTGTTCCTTTACCTCATGACCTTTCTAGGCAACACTGCTATCATCTTGGTGTCCATCTTGGACTCTAAACTCCACACTCCTATGTATTTTTTTCCTCTCCCATTTCTCCTTCCTGGACCTCTGCTTCCTCAGCAGTATCATTCCCCAGCTTCTAGTCAACCTCAAGTGTTCAGATAAGTCCATCACATATGTAGACTGCATGATTCAACTCTATGTCTCCCTTGTAATGGGCTACACTGAGTGTATCCACCTGGCTGTGATGACCTATGATCACTATGTTGCTGTTTGCCATCCTTTACATTATATTTTTTCATGCATCTTTGGCTCTGCCATGTCTTGGCCTCTATGGAATGGCTCAGTGGGGTGGCCACTACATTGATTCAGTCCACACTCTCCCTTCAGCTGCCCTTCTGTGGTCACTGCCAGGTGGATCATTTCTTCTGTGAGGTCCCTGTACTCATCAGGTTGGCATGTGTGGACACCACCTTCAACCAGGCTGAGCTCTTTGTGGCTAGTGTATTATTCCTGGTGGTGCCTTTGTCACTCATCCTAATCTCCTATGGGTACATTGCTCAAGCAATTTTGAAGATCAAGTCAGCCATTGGAAGACATAAAGCATTTGGGACCTGCTCTTCCCACCTGATGGTAGTCATCTTCTATGGAACCATCATTTTTATGTATTTGCAGTCAGCCAAAAGTAGATCCAAGGGCCAAGGAAAGTTTGCTTCCCTCTTCTACATTGTGGTGATCCCCATGCTTAACTCACTCATCTATACCCTGAGGAACAAGAAGTAAAGGTAGCACTGAAAAAAAAATTTTGGAAACTCTATGACTGAGTGGGACATGATTATCAAGAAACATTTAGGAGAGACTTACTAAGGGTGAATCACTTAATGAAGGGTGACTAAATAACTAATTTTTTTTATGTTCCTGACCCTGTCAATGGGATTCAGTAGAAGAGAATAAATTAGAGCTTGAATTTCAGAATCTGAACAATCTGAGTTTGAGTGCCCATTTCACCACAGAAGAGCTGTGGGACTTGGCCAATTTGCACAACTACCATTACATTATTTCTAAACTGGGCTGTATACTAGGACCTGAAATGCAATAGACCCAATTAAAACAGATCACTGTTCTAAGGATTTTATTGTTTTTAAAGTTAGTTTTTATAATATTTATTCTCTTTAATAGCCACAGCCATATTTTTAGATGGCTATAAACTACTGAATTATTATAAAGTTTTCACAATTTTTCTTTCACAAAAATTAAAATACTTTGACCAGTTGCTCAGAACAGAAAGAGAAAACACTAAACTTCAGTGATATTCTTTTATCAACTCTAAGTATGGGTTCCTAAGCCCCTTAAGTCCCATTTGTAGGCTCTCTGAATTCACCTCTAGTGCTGCACCCCACACCCAGTCCTGTATTATAAGTTTCTGATTTTTTGTATTTCTTCCCTTAGTAGTTTTTTAAAAAAATCCCCCCTTGTGGCTTTTTGTTTGCCATCTGCTCTCTGTGTCTATTCTCTGTGCATTCTTTTGTGTCTGTATTTTTTTACTTTTATTTATCTCCCCGCCCTTGTGGCTTGCTTGCTGTCTGCTCGCTGTGTCCACTTGCTGCATGCTCTTCTGCCTTTTTTTTTTTTGCTTGTCTCCCTTTTTTTGTTGTTGCATCACCTTGCTGAAGTGATTGTCCATGGTGCTTGTGGGCTCTCCGCAGCATGTGGGTGAGCCTGTCTTCACAATGAGGCTCTGGGATGTGAACCCAGGGCCTCCCATATTGTAGATGGGAGTCCAACTGATTAAGTCTTAGCCACTTCCCCCCTCACTAGGTTTTTGAGAACAGCAAGTACATTATGATTTAATCACAATTTAAAATAAAACCTTTGCATATGACTTTACAATGCCTCCCAGCTTTCTCTTTAAGCTCAAGTGTCTAATCTTCAAAACCTCATATTAAATTATGTATTTCTCTCTAACAGGCTGTTTTATTCCATTAAAAATTTATTGAAGTATGTTATACTTACATGAACAATCAGAAACAGTAAGTATATAGTAAAAGTTGTGAACTTAGAAAACAAACATGCATAACATCATACAGTTCCCATACATCACCCACAACCAATACCTTGCATTTTTGTGAAACATTTGTAACAAATTATGAAAGAGCATCATAGTATATTACTATTAATATATTACTACTAATTATAGCATATATCTTACATTTGGTGTATTTTTCCCCAAACTCACCATATTATTATATTAAAGTTTACAATCAATGACATTTGATATAATCACAGAGTTGTGCATTTATCATTTTAATCAATATTAGAGCATTTTTTCAAGACTTGAAAAAAGAAAAAAATTAACAAAAAACAAACCACTATAATGCTCATATGTTAGTGCTATAAATTATAAATCCTAAAATGTTCTTTGACATTTTTCATTCATTTCTAAACATTTAAAAACACATTTTTTACCAATTCTGCAAAGATTAAATTTCAGCTTTTCATTCTGTAACTAGGTTCTATTTTCTGGTGACATATTCTTGCTATTATTAACTCCATGATTTTTCTCATTTTATTTATTAATAGTTCATAATAGTGAAATCATGCAATATTCGTCCTTTTGTGCCTGGCTTGCTTCATTCAACATAAAGTTCTATAGGCTCATCCATGTTGTCATATGCTCCACGACTTCATTATTTCTTACTGCTGAATAAAATTCCATGTGATGGAATCCTGGGTTGATTCCATCTTTTGGCAATTGTGAATAATGTCACTATGAACATAGGTGTGTGGATGTCTGTCCATATCACTGCTCTAAGTTCTTCTGGGTTATATACCTAGTAGTGGTCTTGCAGATTCACATGGTAGATCTATATCTAACTTTCTTACGAACCACTAAACAGACTCACAGTGGGGATTCTACATTCCCACCAACAGTGAATAAGCATTCCTGCCCCTCCACATCCTCTCCAACACCTTCAGTTTTCTGTTTTGTTAATAATGGCCATTCTAGTAGGTGTGAAATTAAATCTCACTGTAGCTTTGATTTGCATTTCCCTAATAGCCAGTGATGTTGAACATTTTTTTTCATGTGTTTCTTCACCACTTGTAATTCTTTTTTAAGAAAAATACCTATTCAAGTTTTTTGGCCAATTTTTAATCAGGTCATTTGAATTTTTATTGTTGAGTTGCAGGATCTCTTTATATATAATGAATATTAGACCCTTGTCAGATGTATGATTACCAAATATTTTCTTCCATTGTGTAGGCTGCCTTTTTACCATCTTCACAAAGTCCTTTTTGCTGGAGAAGTGTTTAATTTTTAGGAGGTTCCATTTATCTATGTTCTCCTTAGTTGCTTAAGCTTTGGGTATAAGGTTTTGGAGACTGCCACCTACTGCAAGGGCTTGTAAATATTTCTCTACATTATCTTCTAGGAGTTTTATAGTCTTGGCTTTTATATTTAGGTCTTTGATCAATTTCGAGTTGATTCTTGTATAGGGGGTGATATAGGGCTCATGTTTCATTCTTTTTGTATGGATATCGAGTTGTCCCAGCACCATTTGTTGAAGAGACTGTTCTGGCCCAGAAAAGTGGATTTGGTAGGCTTATCAAAAACCATTTGACCTTAAAGGTGAGGGTCTATTTCTGAACTCTCATTTTCATTCTATTGATCAATGTATCTATCTTTATGCCAATACTCTGCTGTTTTTTTTAAAGATTTATTTTATTTATTTCTCTCCCCTCCCTCCCCCCCTCGTGTCTGTTCTCTGTGTCCATTTGCTGCATGTTCTTATTTGTCTGCTTCTGTTGTTGTCAGCAGCACAGGAATCTGTGTTTCTTTTTGTTGTGTCATCTTGCTGTGTCAGCCCTCTGTGTGTGTGGTGCCATTCCTGGGCAGGCTGAACTTTCTTTTGCACTGGGTGGCTCTCCTTATGGGGTGTACTCCTTGCACATGGGGCTCCCCTACACAGGGGTCACCCCTGCGTGGCAGGGCACTCTTTGCGTGCATCAGCACTGCACATGGGCCAGCTCCACACCAGTCAAGGAGGCCCGGGATTTGAACCTGAGACCTCCCATGTGGTAGATGGATGTCGTAATCACTGGGCCAAGTCAGCTTCCTTTACCCTACTGTTTTGACCACTGTAGCTATATACTACTCTTCAGTATCGGGAGGCATGCATCTTCTGATTTTGTTTTTCTTTTTTAGGATGTTTTTTATTATTAAGGAACACTTTCCCTTACAAATAAACTTGGTAATTGACTTTTTTTTTATATCTGTTAATTAGGCTGTTAGAATTTTGATTGGTATAGTGTTGAATATATAAATGGGTTTGAGTAGAATTGACATCTTCATGATGTTTGGTCTTCCAATGCATGAACACCAAATGTCCTTCCATTTGTTTAGGTCTTCTTTGATTATTTTTAGCAGTGTTTTGTAGTTTTTGGAATAAAGGTCCTTTACATTCTTGATTAAATTAATTTCTACATATTTGAATTTTTTGTTGCTATTATAAATAGAATTTTTTCTTTATTTCCTCCTTGATTTGCTCATTACTAGTACTTAGAAACACCACCTTTTTTTGGCATAGTGGTTTAGTTTCCTGCCACTTTGCTGAACTCATTTATTAGCTTAAAAGCTTTGTTGTAGATATGTCAGAATTTTCTAAATATAAGATCATGTCATCTGTAATAGAGTTTTATAAGTATTTTTTTATTTTTTAAAAGATACTTAGATTACACAAAATGTTACACACAAAAATATAAGGGACTCCCAAAATTTCCCCATCCCCACAATGTCCACTCTTCTCCACATTAACAAATTCTTTCTTTGGAGTGGAACATTCATTGCAATTGATGAGCACATCTGAAGAACTGACAAAAGCATGGATTATAGTTAACACTGTACTTTACACGCTTTCCCACTCAACTCTGTAGGTTATGACAGGATATATAATGGCCTGTATCTTTCATTGCAATGTTACTCAGGATAATTCTAAGTCCTGAAATGCACCTCTTTTTCCCTCTCCCAACCTTCATCACCTCCAGTGTCTCCACATCAATGAAATAATTTCTTCCATTACTAGAATCACAATAAGCCTATAGTAGAATACCAGCAAGTCCACTCTAGTCCATTCTTTATTCACCAATCCTGAGGATTCTGGGATGGTGATACAACCCCACATCTAATTGAGAAGGGACCTTGATCCCATATGGCTGATGGATGGGACTCTTGCTTGCAGTTGAAGACATTCTCAGTTACTTGCTATGGTGGCTGTCCATCCTCACCTCTTTGTCAGTTGTCCAGGGTGAGTCCAATGAACTAGAAAGTAGGTATTGCATCTCCACTGAGGCTCAGGGCCCAGCCAGCACATGGAAAGCCCAGAGATTCAAATCTCTTGGATGTACACCTACCAATGTCAGCACCAACTAAAGGTACAAATAGAAGGGACAGAGGAGGCATGTGTAGAGAAGTCACATCTAAGTCCAACTCTGTCACACTAGGTTGCACAAACTCCAAAGTAGGGCCCATTGGAGAGACACCAAACTCTGAAATCTACCTGCCATGACTCTAGGACCTGGGTGTCTCCAGAGCCCTCAGGAGCCCCACTATTTAGGGTAGAATATACTTTGGTAGTCTATGAGATTCGGCTGAGGCATACATGAGCATTACCTCTGGGATGACCTCCCAGCTAATTTTGAAGACTCTTAGCCATATAAACTCATTTGTCTTTACATTTCCCCCCTTTTATTCAAGGTCTTTTTCAAGTTGCATCACCAGCCAGTGCTTGGTAATAAACTCTCAGTGGCAGAGAAGCTTATCCCTGGGAGTCACATATGGTAATATATTTATATGCTGAGTTTGGCTTACAGAGAGGCCACATCTGAGTGACATGGAGGATATCAGGGGGTAACTCTTAGGCACCCTACAACACTAGGCTAAGTTTCAATTTCAAGAGCAAAGGCTTATAAGCATAGTCATCAATATCAGGGGTCCATCAATGGACTATCCTTCTCTAGTCATTGCCTCCATACTTGGGGAATGTTGATATTCCATTAGAGAATGTGGCAGAGCTTCACAGGATGGGAACTCAATATTCTTTCAGTTATTGCATGAATCTCCACTCACTGTGACAATGCCCCATGAACATTCCAGCACATGTATATACCTCACATGTATGTCCAGGTGAACTTCCTTCCATGTATCCCACATCACTGACACCCTACACCAATGATGCGCCTCCACCACAGTTGTAACCCTTCTGTGATACAAAACTTCTTCAAAATGAAGCCAATAATATCACCAAATGTAATTAATAGGAAAATGAAATAATAATAATGGGCTTAAACACAAGAAATAAAATATATAAACAGAAAAACAAAAACTAAAATAAAGTTTAAAAATTGGGGTATTCAAATAAAAAATATTTTTAAAAAATGAATACTTTTTTTTTGACATTTTGCCTTTCATCACTGTAATATCTGTTGTCCTGTATGTACAGTGGAATTTTCTTTCATTTCTTCCTCAATGTCTTACTTTTTTCATTTTCTCTTCAAATAACTTTTAGGTCACAGTAAAGTCACAAACAGAATATAGAGGATTCCCATATACCCCAAATCCTCCCCCTTTCCCCCCTTCCCTACATGTGGATTTTTACATGTGGATGGTACATTTGTTACAACTGATGTAGAAATATTGAAACATAGCTACTAACCATGGTCAATGGTTTACATTATGGTTTACACTTTAGACCACACATTTTTATAAATTTTTGATGAAATTTAACATGGCCTATATCCATCATTGCAAGATCATGCAGAACACTTCCATTGTCCCCTAAATATCCCCCTTCCATATATTCTATTCTTCCCTCCCTCTCCCCATGGGGTCCACTGCAACCACCAGACTTCACTCCTTGAAGGACAAGATTCATAGATACTTGCAACAATGCTGAGGGCTTGACACACTAGTCTGTCTTTCCCTATAAGAAACTGTGTGTGCTCTCAAGAGGCACCCTCCCCTTATTTTGAGAACTTATTGGGCCTCCCCAGGATGGGAGTCTATTTCCCACTCATTATGTGGTTCTTTCCCCAATGATACAACACACTATGATGAAATGATCATTTGCCCTTTCTCTAGAAGACTGTCCCAGGTGCACCCTGTCCCAAATGACCCCCATTCAACACCCTAAACTAGTAACCCTTTTCATATTGCCAAAAGAGCTTTCTCAACATTGTAATTTCAGCCACATACCTACCAATCCCCAGTGTTTACCTCCTCCCTCCCTCAACAATCCCTCCAGTTCAATGGAGCATCCAACACATCCTCCCCACCCTGTGAAGCTTGCACTGCCCAACCCAATAGTAGTAACCCTGTACCCCTGCCATATTCCTTCACTGCACAACTACTCATTTCCACCTTTTCATGGATTTCACATATATGGGCATTAGTTAACAAACTTCTCCCTTTCTATTTCATGTAACCCTATTTTTCAGACCCTTGCTCTCTGTCATCTTGATTTGCTAAATTCATATCAGAGAGGTCATGTAATATTTGTCCTTCAAGACTTGACTTGCTTCATGCAATGTAATGTCCTCAAGATTCATCAGTTTTCCCATGCGTTAGTACTGTATTCTTTCTTATGGCTGAGTAATATCCCATTGTATGTATATACCACATTTTATTTATCCATTCATCTCTTGATGGGCATTTGAGCTGATTCCAACTTTTGGTAACAGTGAATAATGCTGCTGTGAACATTGGTGTGCATATAACTGTTTCTGTCCGTACTATCAATTCTTTTGGTTATATACCCAGAAGTGGAGTTGCTAGGTCATATAGAAGATCTATAGTTTCTTTGAGGAATTGCCAAAGTATCTTTCACAATGGCTGGGCCATTCTACATTCCCACCAGCAATTGATGAAGTTTCCCATTCCTCCACATTCTCTATATCATTTGTAGTCCTCTGTTTTTTAATGGCCACCAGTTAAAATTATGTAAGATGGTATCTCATTGTAGTTTTGATTTGCATTCCCTAATAGCTAGTGATGTTGAGTATCTTTTCATGTGCTTTTTAGCCATTTGTATTTCTTCTTTTGAGAAGGGTCTGTTCAAATCACTTGCCCATTTTTAAAATGAGTTATATCTTTATTTTTGAGATACAGGATTTCTTTATATGTGCTCCATATTTGGCCCCTATATGGTTACCAAATACTTTTTCCCTTCGTGTGGGCTGTCTTTTCACTTTCTTGGCATACCCCTTTGTGATGCAAAAGGTTTTAATTTTGAGGAGATCCCATTTATCTATTTTTTCTTTTACTGCTCATGCTTTGGGTGTAAAGTTTATGAAGTCATTTCCTATTACAAAATCCTGTAGATGCTTCCTAATATTATCTTCCAAGGTCTTTATGGTCTTGGCTCTTGTATTTAGATCTTTATTCCATCTTGCATTGATTTTGTATAAGGTGTGACATGGTGGTCCTCTGTCATTCTTTGGTTATGGATATTGAGTTCCCTGCCTTCAGTTTTATTGAGTATATACCAAGAAGTGGGATTGCTGGTTTTATGGTAATTCTATTTTTAACTTTCTGTGGCATTTCCAAGCTGGTTTCCAAAGAGTCTGTGCCATTTTACAATGCTGCTAGCAATATATTAGGATTTGTATTTCTTTGTATCTTCACCAATATTTACTATTTTTTGTTTTGTTAGTGATAGCCATCTAGTGGATGTTAATTGGTATCTCACTGTGGTTAGGATCTGCATTTCTCTGATAACCAATGATTTTGAGTATCTTTTCAGGCTTTTTGTATATCTCCTTTGGAGAAATTCTACTTAAATCACTAGTGAAGACTTATTGTCCTTGACTTCACTGCATTGGGAGTTTTTTTTTTCCTTAAGCAATTTTATTAAGATATATTCACATATCATATAATCCAACTAAAGTATTCATTAAATGGCTTTTCTAAAAATGAATGCATTGTGCATTCATCTCTGCACTCAATTTTAGGGCATTTTCATTACTCCAAAAAGAAAAGTCTCTTACCCTTTAGCAGTCAGCAATCCCTCTGTCCTTCCCCTGCCATTCATAACCACTAATCTAATTCCATCTCTATAAATTTATTTTTATTTACATTTCATATAAATGAAGCCTAACAATATGTAGTACTTTGTGTTTGGTTATTTCAGTCAATTTTTTTTCCATTGATAGAAAAATATTAATATTTTACTATTCTCTACAGTCCATTGATTGCTTTAGGTGTATTTTCACCCAAATACCACCCTATTTTTTAATATCATGTGATATTAACATACATTTGTTCTGATTCAGGGAAGAATATGCTTAAATTTGTACTGTTTTTTTAATATACTTTAAAAAATTTTTTAAAGAAACGTAGATTACATAAATATTACATAAAAAATTTAGGGGACTCCCATATGTCCCAATCCCTAGCCCTCATTTCCCACATCAATAATATCCTTAATTAATGTGGTACAATTGCCACAATTGATGAACACATCTTGGAACATGCCACTAAGTGTTGATTATAATTTACATTATACTTTACACTCCCACATTTTTGTAAGTTATTTCAAGATATATGATGGCCTATACCTGTCACTGCAATGTCATTCATGACAATTCCCACGTCCCAAAAATATCCCTAAATTATACCTATTTTTCCTTCTCCCTCCCCTCAGAACCTCCAGTGGCCACTGCCTCCACGTCAATGATAAGAGTTCTTCCATTGCTAGGATCACAATAAGTCTATAATAGAATAACAGTAAGCCTCCTCTTGTCCATTGTTCATTCCCCAATTCTGAGGATTCTGGGATGGTGAGGACCACTCTGTCTCTAGTTGAAAAGAGGCTTAGATCCCATGGGGTCAATGGATGGGACTATCTTGGGTGCAGTTGCAGACTCTCTGTTCCTTGAGATGGCTGTTGTCAATTATCATCTGGTTAGTTATCCTGGGTGAGCCAATGAACTGGAGAGTAGCTTTTGCAAATCTGTTGAGATTCAGGGCCCACCTGGTACACGGACAACCCAGAGATTTGAGTCTTTAGCACTAACAACAGGTTCAAATGGAAGAGGCAAAACAGCCATGTTAGGAAAACCACCACTGAGCCCAACTCTGTCATATAGAGCATAAATTTGAAGTAGGGCCTGCTGGTAGGGTGCCAAAATCCTGAGCTGTCTGCCCTGCCTATAGTGTCCATTTGTCAAGGAAGAGAAAAGGCAACCTACTCAATGAGAGAAAATATTTGATAACCATATATCTGATAGGGGCCTAATATCTAGAATTTTAAAAGAAACCCTACATCTCAAAAATAAAAGAAACATACAACCCATTTTTTAAATATGGGCAAGAGATTTGAATAGACACTTCTCTAAAGAAGAAATACAAATGTCTGAAAAGTGCATGAAAACATACTGAATATCACTAGCTATTAGAGAAATACAAATCAAAACTACAAGAGATATCATCTTACACACATTAGACTGGCAACTATTTAAAAAACAGGACTACAAGATTTGGAGAGGATGTGGAGGAATAGAAACCTTTATCCATTGCTGGTGGAAATATAGAATTGTGCAGCCATTGTGCACAGTTTGATGGTTCCTGTGCTATAGAAGCTAACTATAGAGGTGCCATATGATCCAGTAATCCTTCTGCTGGGAATATACATAGAAGAATTGGAAGCAGGTCCGCAAGCAGATATATGCACACCAATTTTCATATCGGCATTATTCGCTATTGCCAAAAGTTGGAAACAATCCAAATGTCCATCAAGAGATGAATGGGGGGGGGGGGGGCAAGATTGCATCTGAGTGATAATCTCTCCTGCAAAGAAGAGGCTGAGTAGAGTTGGAGTCCTGCTGGACTAGGCTATCTCAGGTGCTTGCAGGGCAGGAGGTGTCTGGACATCAACTTAGTGGGATGGTGACAGAGGAGATTCTTGCAAGAGGTAGAATTTTGGGTCTCTTTCATGGAGGTTGGGGTTGTGGGTGGGACCCTTCCCCCTGGGTCTGGTGGCCCGGCACTGGGGATTCCTGAAGGCTTTGCTATGCTGGGGAGTTTCCAAGCCCTGAGTGGGCTGTTTCAGGGGCTTGCAGTGTGGGAGGGGTCTGGAAGTTGATTTGGTGAGACAGTGATGGAGGAGATTCTTGTGAGAGGTGGAATTTTGCGTTTCTGACATGGAGGTCAGAGGTTCTGGGTGGAGCCCCTCCCCCTAGGGCTGGTGGCCAGGCCTTGGTGATCCCTGGAATCTTTGTTATGTGGGGTGTTCCCAAACCCTGAGTGGGCGGTTTCAGGGGCTTGCAGGGCAGGAAGTGTCAGGATGTTGATCTGGTGAGACAGTGACAGAGGAGATTCTTGTGAGAGGTGGAATTTTGAGTTTCTGACATGAAGGTCAGAGGTTGTGGGTAGGACCCCTCCCCCTAGGGCTGGCACCCAGCTGTGGGGATCCCTGAAGGCTGTGTTATGCTGTGGTGCTCCTAGGCATGCTGTTAACTGGATACAGGGCTCCCAGGTCTGTGTCCCCTAAACCCTGGTGGATCACACTTCAGAGACTCACACACCTTGGGTCTGCAATATCACAGACTTCCCATTCCTGAATATACCAAACCCTGAGGTCTATCTGAGGTCCTTGATTAACCTAGACCTTGGAGTTTGTTTTTTTTTCTCTCTCTCTCCCTGAACTTGGAGGAGTATACCAGCTGTCTTGGGGAGAGTCTAGGAAGAAAGGACAGGTGAATCTGCTGAGAAAGCCCAATTTACCTAAACATCCAGGGATAGGAAACTTGGTCTGGGAGAAGGTGGAGGCAGAAAATCAATTAGACCTCTCCTAGCACATCTAATGATGAGGAACTGTAGGAGATGCTATCCAAGCTTCCAGTAGCGTATTGGGGTTGCTGGTAAGGTGTAGGTGATCTCACATTGGAAATAAAGAGCTATAGTCTTCTGTGTTGAGTTGGTTCAAAAAGAACCTACTTGAATCTCCTACTAGACCTCTCAGGCAGCTTTCCTGCTGCCCTGGAAGAGAGAAGTGAGGAAAGGAGAAAGGGGGAAGGTCAGATCCCTAAGGGTATTATTTAACTGCAAAGAGATTCCTAGCTTAAAACGTTGCTTCTTTTTTTTTTTTGTCTTGGTTGCTAATATTGCATTGTCTCCTGGTCTTTTCTCCCATTTTATCCCCCAAGGTCCTTTTTCATTTATTTAGTTTTTTTTCTTTTTCTTTTTCTTGCTTGTTTCCCTCCCTTTTCTTTGCCCATCTCCTTTCTCTCTTCTCTTTTCCTTCTTATTTTATTTTATTTAGATAATAGGTGCTGCAGGGAGCACTTAACATTTGGCTGTGTTTCCTCATCCTCCATTTTCACTTTTCTGTATGTATTGATTTTGGCCACCTACACTATCCCCTTTCCCCCACATCTTTCTATCCTCCATCATCTACTGTTTCTCTTACATTCCACCTTCCTTTCTTTGGCCCCTTAATTGTCTGACATTTAATGTCTAATACCTTTGTTCTGTTTTCTGTCTTTTATCCACTATTAATATTATTGTCTTTCTTTTCTCTTTCCCTCTCTCATTAAAACACTGGCTTTTTATTTCATACTATATTCCTCCCCATATTCAGTTGACTGTCTCATTATAGGTACTTTACTTACAGCTATAACTCTACACAACTTACATGGGTCTAATATCCATTCTCCCAGATCTCACATTGTTGCTCTGATAACATTTATTACCTATACTACTTTATACATTTTCTTTTCTTACTCATTTTTGTTCCCTGGCCCTAATATTTTCGTTCAAAGTGAACTTAGCAAGCAACAAAAAAACAGAGTAAGAAGAACAAAGTGACAAAGAGAATACATAACACTTATATATGAACAACAACTAATTGATCCGGAAGACTAGACAAAGAAGCTAAGGAACTGATTAATCCCGTCAAGATAACATAATGACCAGACAGTAACAAAAAACTACAAACCAAACCAATAATCAGGAAAACATGGCTGAATCCAATGAACAAACTAAAAACCAGGAAGGGGAGCAGAACATTGGACAAGTAATTAAAGATCTCAAAACATATATTAGAGACCAACTCAATGAAGCAAAGGAAGAGATTAACAAGATGAAGAAAACACTGGGAGAGGAAATTGCAGACATATGCAAAAAGATAACATATGATGGTGATGAACACCACAGTTCAAGAAATCAAAAATACACTCTCAGCAAATAGCAGCAGATTAGAAGAGGCAGAGCAGAGAATTAGTGACATGGAAGACAGTACATCTGAAATCAAACAGAGAGTAAAACTGATCGATAAAAAGATAGAATAAATCCAGTTAGGACTTAGGGATGTGAATGACAATGCAAAATGCACAAACATATATATTATATGCATCCCAGAAGGAGAAGAGAAGGAAAAGGGGAAAGAAAGGGTGTTGGAGGAAATAATGGCTGAAAACTTCCCAAATCTACTGAGAGAGAGGGATGTACACGTCCAGGAAGCACAATGCACCCCAAACATCATAAATCCCAACAGGCCCACCCCAAGACATATACTTGTCAAATTATCCAATGCTCAAGACAAAGAGAAAATTCTAAAAGCAGCAAGAGAAAAGAGAACCATCACATACAAGGGAGGCTCCATAAGATTAAGTGCTGCTTTCTCATCTGAAACCATGGAGGCAAGAAGGCAGTGGTATGATATAGTCAAGATAATAAAACAAAAACTAATTTCCAAACAAGAATACTCCACCCAGCTAAGCTAGCATTCAAAAATGATGGAGAGTTAAAAATATTCACAGATAAACCAAAATTAAAAGAGTATGCCAATGAGAACCCTGCCCTTCAAGAAATACTAAAGGGAGTTCTGCAGGAACAAAGAAAAAAACAGGAGAGGCAGAGTTGGAGGAGAGTATAAGCAACAAAAAAGACAAAAAGAGAAGAAAAAAACAAACAAAACATGACAAACACAAGTCCAAACAAAATATGGCTAACATAAATAATTCCTTGAAGGTAATAACACTGAATGTCACTGGATTAGACTCACCTGTCAAAGGATTCAGACTGGGAGATTGGATAAGGAAATATGACCCATCTATATGCTGTCTACAGGACACACATCTTCTACCCAGGGATTCATGGAGGTTGAAAGTGAATGGCTGGAAAACAATCTTACAAGCAAACAATAACCAAAAAAGGCAAGTGTAGCTACATTAATATCAGACAAAATAGACTTTGAATGTGAAACAATTGTGAGAGACAAAGAAGGACACTATATATTAGTGAAAGGGATAATCTTTCAAGAAGGAAGAACAATCATAAATATTTATGCTCCTAACAAGGGCACCTCCAAATACATGAGGCAAACACTAGAAAAACTAAGTGAAAGAATAGATGCCTCTACAATTATACTGGGGGACTTTAATACACCACTATCAGCTTTGGACAGAACATCTCAAAAGAGAATCAATAAACAAAAACTCTGAACAGCATATTAGAGGAGCTGGACTTAATAGACTTATACAGATCATTATACCCGAACACAGCAGTATATATATTTTTCTCAAGTGCACATGGATCATTCTCCAAGATAGATCACATGTGAGGCCACAAAGAAAGTCTCAATGAATTCAGAAAGAACAAAATCATACAAAACAATATCTGACCAGGAGGGAAGGAGGGCCCAACAGTGGGCTCCTGATACTAGTGGCTATGCTTTTGAGCCTATACACCTGCAATAAGAACGGGGCCTGGAGTAGCACTGTGCCTGGGAGTTTCCTCCTGACAGCCTTCATGTTACTCAAATGTGGCCACTCTCACAGCCAAACTCAGCATGTAGATGCAGTGCATTCCCCCCAGTGAGGGACATGACACCCGGGGATGAGCCTCCCTGGCACTGAGGGATCACTACCACATACCAGCTGAAGATGCAACTAGAAAATGACCTTGAATTAAAGGTTCAATACGGATCAGCAGAATATCCCTGTCTACATATAATAACATGACTTCAAAATGCTGTTTGACCTAGCGTAAGGGGGAAATGGAAAGGAGAAATGAGATTATAAGGCTATGAGTCTCTAAAAAAGAGCCTGGAAGCTGTCAGAAAGAATGCCCTTATGCACAACTGAGCAGAGTCTAAGAGACGGATAAAGTAGATACAACCCCAGGTATTGGTTCTTTTGAGAGATAAAGAGACCCACGGGTTCTATGGTCATGGCGGATGGGGGTCACTGCCATGGCAGATGGCCCTTCTTTGGAGCTGGTGTTTCTGCATGATGGAATTGGACTCAGAGGGGATCTCTTCTCACAAGACTTGCATGCTACTTTGTTGGAATTGTAGTTGGTGCTGGGGTTTAAGATATATTTAGGGGACTTGAATCTCTGGACTGATAATATGACACCCAGGCCCAGAGCCTCAACAGACTTCAGCTCCTACACTTTGATTTATTGGACTTACTCCACTCAGCTAACATCGAGTTGAAGAAGGTCAACCACCACACCATGGAGCCTAGAGTGTCTACAACTGAAAGCAGGAGGAGTGCATCCAGTATCCATGTGGAATCTAAGCCCCCACTTGACATAGATGTGCAATGGACACAACCAATCCAATGTCCACAGAGAAAATGTGGAATGTGTGTGGGAAGGGTTGCCATGGTGGCTGCTGGGTTTGGGGAATGGGAGGAAGAGATGAGATGTGGAGGCGTTTTCGGGACATGGAGTTGTCCTGGGTGGTGCTTCATGGACAATTACGGGACATTGTAGATCCCCCCAGGGCCCACTGGATGGAATGTGGGAGAGTGTGGGCTATGATGTGGACCATTGATTTATGGGGTGCAGTGATGTTCAGAGATGTACTTACCGGGTGCAATGGATGTGTCATGATGATGGGAGAGAGTGTTGCTGTGGGGGGAGTGGGGGGTGGGGGCGGTGGGGTTGATTGGGACCTCATATTTTTTTAATGTAATTTTTAAAAATAAATAAATAATTTTAATAAAAAATAGGATCACAAAAAAAAAACAAAACAAAACAATATCTGTGACTACAGTGAAGTGAAGCTGGAAATCTGCAAGGGCCAGTGGCCCAGATTTCACACCAAGATATGGAAATTAAACACCACACTCTTTGAAAAACAGTGGGTCAAAGAGGAAATCTCAAAAGAAATTAATAACTACCTTGAAACTAATGAAAATGATAACACAACCTACCAAAACTAATGGGATGCAGCAAAAGCAGTACTGAGAGGGAAATTTATAGCCATAAATTCATACGTCAAAAAAGAAGAGCAAAAATGGAAGAACTAACTGCACATTTGGAGAAATTAGTAAAAAAAACCAACAAAGTAACCCAACAGGAAGAAGAAAGAAAGGAACAAAGACAAAAGGAGAACTAAATGAAATAGAAAATAAGAAAGCATTTGAAAATATAAACAAAATGAAGAGCTGGTTCTTTGAGATCACTAAAATTGACAAAACCTTAGCTAGACTAACAAAGAAAAAAAGAGAGAAGATGCAAATACACAAAATAAGAAAGGAGAAAGGAGATATCACAACTGACCCCACAGAAATAAAGACTATCATGAGAGGATACTTTGAAAAACTATATTCCAACAAAAATGACAATTCAGAGGAAATGGACAATTCCTAGAAACACATAAGCAGCTTATATTGATGAAAGAAGAAATTGATGATCTCAACAAACCAATCACAAGTAAAGAGATAGAATCAGTCATTAAAAACCTCTCAACTAAGAAGAGCCCTGGGCCAGACAGCATCACTGGTGAATTCTACAAAACATTCCGGAAAGAACTAATACCAATCCTGCTGAAACTCTTCCAAAAAATCAAACCAGAAGGAACATTACCTAACTCCTTCTATGATGCCAACATTACCCTAGTACCAAACTCAAACAAAGACATCACAAGAAAGGAAAATTACAGACCAATTTCTCTAATGAACCTAGAAGCAAAAATCCTCAAGAAAATACATGCCAACTGTATTCAACAACACATTAAATGAATTATACAGCATGACCAAGTGGGATTCATTCCAGGTATGTAAGGATGGTTCAACATAAGAAAATCAATCGATGTAATACACCACATAAACAGATTGAA
Source organism: Dasypus novemcinctus (assembly GCF_030445035.2). Classification (NCBI taxonomy): domain Eukaryota; kingdom Metazoa; phylum Chordata; class Mammalia; order Cingulata; family Dasypodidae; genus Dasypus; species Dasypus novemcinctus. The sequence continues at coordinate 68,606 of NW_026688141.1, read as the reverse complement.
GGAAAAAAAATCACATGATTATATCTATAGATGCAGAAAAAGCATTTGACAAAATACAGCACACTTTCTTGATGAAAACATTGCAAAAGATGGGAATACAAGAAAATTTTCTGAATATGATAAAGAGTATATATGAAAAACCCACAGCCAACATCATTTACAATGGTGAAATCCTAAAATCCTTCCCTCTCAGATGAGGAACAAGACAAGGATGCCCACTATCACCTCTTCTATTTAACATTGTCTAAGAAGTACTTGCTTGAGCACTGAGGCAAGAACCAGATATAAAAGGCATTCAAATTGGAAAGGAAGAAGTGAAAATATAATTATTTGCAGATGACATGATCCTATACATTGAAAACCCTGAGAGGGCTACAACAAAGTTTCTAGAACTCATAAATGAGTTTAGCAAAGTCACAGTTATAAGATCAATGTGCAAAAATCAGTAGCATTTCTGTACACCAATAATGAGCAAGCTCAGGAGGAAATCAAGAAATAAATACCATTTACAATAATAAATTAAAAAATCAAATACCTAGGAATAAATTTAAAGATGTAAAAAACTTATACACAGAGAACTACACAAGACTATACAAGGAAATCAAAGAAGACCTAAATAAATGGAAGAACATTCCCTGTTCATGGATAGGAACACTAAATATTATCAAGATGTCTATCCTACCAAAACTAATCTACACATTCAATGCAATCCCAATAAAAATCAACACAGCATTCTTTAAAGAACTAGAATAACTAGCTATGAAATTTATTTGGAAAGAAAAGAGGCCCCAAATAGCCAAAGACATATTGAAAAAGAAAAACGAAATTGGAGGAATCACACTACCTGACTTCAAAACATACTACAAAGCTACAGTAGTGAAAACAGCATGATATTGGCACAAGGAGAGACACACAGACCAATGGAACCGAATTGAGATTCTGATAGAGATCCTCAAATATACAGTCATATAATATTCGATAAAACCACCAAACCCTCTCAACTGGGACAGAATGGCCTATTCAACAAATGGTGCCTGGAGAACTGGATATCCATATGTAAAGAATGAAAGAGGATTACCATCTCACACCTTATACAAAAATCAACTCAAGATGGATCAAAGACCTAAATATAAGAGCCAAGACCATAAAGACTTTGGAAAGCAGTGTAGGGAAGCATATACAAGACCCTGTAATAGGAAGTGGCTTCATGAACTTTACACCAAAAGCACGAACAGCAAAAGAACAAATAGATAAATGTGACTTCCTCAATTTAAAGCCTTCTGTACCTCAAATGATTTTGTCAAGAAAGTGAAAAGAGAGCCTACACAATGGGAGAAAATATTTCATAACCATATATCTGATAGGAGACTTATATAACCTGCATATATAAAGAACTCCTATATCTTGAAAAGAAAAAGACAATGAACCCATTTTAAAATTGGGGAAAAGATTTAAACAGATACTTCTCCAAAGAAGAAATACAATGACTAAAAAGCACATGAAAAAATGCTCCAAATCTCTAGCTAGCAGGGAAATGCAAATCAAAACTACAATGAGATACCATCTTACTCCCATAAGATTGCCAGCTGTGAAAAAAACAGAAGACTACAAATGCTGGAGAGGATGTGGAGGAATGGGAACACTCATCCACTGCTGGTGGGATTGTCAAAGAATCCAGCCATTGTGGAGGACATTTTGGCAGTTTCTCTAAAAACTAGCCATAGATTTTCCATATGACCCAGCAAGTCCACTGCTGGGTATATACCCAGTAGAACCGAAAACAAGGAAACAAACTGATATATGCACATCAATGTTCATAGCAGCAGTGTTCACTATTTTCAAAAGTTGGAATCAACCCAAATGCCCATCAACAGATGAATGGATAAATAAAATGTGGTATACACATACAATTGAGTACTACTCAGCTATAAGAATGAGTACACTACAAACACACGTGATAACATGGATGAATCTTGAGAAACTCATGTTGAGTGAAGCAACCCAGGCATTGAAGGGCAAATACTACATGACCTCAATGATATGAAATAAGTAAACCAAGCTGCCTCAGAGAGCTAGAGACTGGACGATAGACTTAAAAGAAATTGGGGTGTAGAGGAAGGATGTAACAAGACACCTACATGGGTGAAATCTATGATAAGCTGGAGGTAAGTATTTGTAAAAGGAAGGGATAAAATTGGGGCATAGGTTTACCTTTGTGTGGGGCTTTGCAGGCTTGAGGGGGGCTAGGGATGGGAAGATGGGTAATATTACCCAAGAAATTGGGGAGAGGGTAGGGCAACATACAAACATAGGAGATTGTTAGGTATTTTGTTGAGAGTATAATGCTGAGAAAACTTTTTAAAAAATATAATAAGGATCATTACCTGTTTAAGATGCTTAAAGGAGATAATCAGATGCAGGACAGGTTCCTAGGGAATATGTGAATGCTCATTTTGCCATAGTGGGTTATATCATTGGATAGAGATCCATATAATGAGAGTGAAAGTATACCCACATACTGGGGAGGACTGATGCCCTTAAATAGAGGGAATTGTATCTCTCAAGAGAAATAGTGGCTCCCAGTGCATTAGGGAAGTTGATCATATCAAGCCCTCAACACTGTTGCAAGTATCTCTGAACATGACCCTTCAAGCAATGAAGATTGACTGTCACTGTGGGCCCTAAGGCGAGGGGGAAAGAGGTATTGAATAGATGGAACCAATGTAACTGTGTGGGCAATAGAAGTGTTCCACAAGAGTACACAAGGATGTATATAAGACATAAAATTAAACCAAAAATATATAGGGGCTGATAGGCTAAAATGTAAATCATAATGTAAAACATAAGATAACTAAAAATTTAGAAAATTGTATCATCGAAAATATAAACCACAAGGAAAACACAAATGTTACCTTGTTTGAAAGCTATTGTCTCAATATCTGTACAACAGTTTCAGTAAATATAGTATGAATATGTAAAAAGATTATTGCTGTGGAAGGGAAAAAGTTTTATGTTGGATATGTGGGAGTACTGTATATTGTATATATGAATTACTGTGATCTAAAACTTTTGTGAAGATAAGGTTAATTAGAAAAAAGAAAAGAAAAAGAAAGGACATAGACAGTGAGGAAAAGACGGAAGCATTTGCCTTGACAATTTGCATACAGGGTCACACTTATTGCAGTGATGGAAGGCAAAACATCAAAAACAAAGCTTTTGCATTTTTAAATTTTTTGATACCCCAATTTATTTTTACCTTAATTTTTCTAAAAATTAATATGTATTCTATATCTAACCTTTAAACTCATCACTATATTCCATTTTACTATTAATGGAACCTGGCAATATATTGGGCTTCACTTTCCAAGAAGTTTTGGATCACAGAGAGGTTCAACAATGGCAGGGGAGGAATACTGGTGTGGGATGTTATTGACAGGGAACACATGGTTGGCAGGGAGTTCTACAGGGCATATACCCAGGGTGTATAAAAATGTTTGGATATTTTCATAGTGGATATAAATTAAAAACAACTGAGGGAGTGCTGAGTTCCTAGCCATGGGAGCTCTATCACAGTCCCTAAAGAAACAGCAACAATCCCCCAAGTGCAACGGCAAAGACCAAAAGAGAATGAAGTTCCAACAAGGAGACCTTGATACTAATGACTATGCTTGTGAGCCTGTGCACCTGAAATAAGAACAAAGCCTAGAGCTGCAGGGTGCCTAAGAGTTACCTCCTGAGAGCCCCCATATTGCTCAAATGTGGCCAGTCTCAAAGCCAAACTCAGCTTATAAATGTGTTGCCTTCCTCCCAGCATGGGACATGACTTCCAGGGATGAGCCTCCCTGGCACCAAGGGATTACTACCAAGTACCAGCAGATGATGTAACTAGAAAATGACCTTGAATAAAAGGGTCAACTCAGACCAGCAGAATATCTCAGTCTACATATAATACCAGGAGTTAAAAATACATTTTGACCTGAAGAAAAGGGGGAAATGGAAAGGACAAATGAGTTTACATGGCTATGAGTCTCCAAAAAGAGCCAGGAGGTTATCAGAGGGGTTGCCCTTATGCACACCTGAGCAGAGTCCCAAAGACAGATAAAGTAGATACAACCCTGGGTATTGGTTCTTCTGATGGCTACAGAGACCCACAGGTTCTATGGTCATGGCAGATGGAGTTCAGTGCCATGTCAGTTGGCCCTGCTTTGGAGTTTGTGTTTCTGTGTAATGGAGCTGGACTCAGATGTGATCTTTGTCCAAAGCCTCTCCTTTTACTTTTACCAGAACTGTAGTTGGTGCTGGGGTTTAATATATACCCAGGGGACCTGAATCTCTGGACTGACTATGTGATAGCCAGGCCCTAAGCCTTAACAGACTTGCAGCTCCTACACTCTGGTGTATTGGACTTACCTCTCTCAGCTAACATGGAGTTGAAGAAGGTCAACCACCACACCAGGGAGCCAAGAGTGCCTACAACTGAAAGCAGGAGGATTGCAGCCTGCATCCATGTGGAATCTAAGCCCCCACTTAATATAGATGTGGAGTGGACACAACATTCCAAGGTCCACAGGATGGAGGAATAGAGTATGGATTAGAGTGGACTTACTGATATTCTATTCATGAACTATTGTGATTAGTAATAAAAGAAAATGTGGCATTGGTGTGGAGAAAATGGCCATGGTGGCTGCTGGGGATAGGGAATGGGAGGAAGAGATGTGATGTGGGGGCATTTTCAGGGGTTGGAGTTGTCCTGGTGGTGCTGAGGGGACAGTTATCAGACATTGTATGTCTTCCCACGGCCACTGGGTGGAATGTGGGAGAGTGTGGGCTATGATGTGGACCACTGACCATGAGGTGCAGCGGTGCTCAGAGATGTATTCACCAAATGCAATGAATGTCTCATGATGATGGAGGAGATTGTTGTTATGAGGGGAGAAGTGTGGTGAGGGGGTGGGAGGTATATGGGGACCTCATATTTTTTAATGTAATATTAAAAAAAATTGAAAAAAATAAAATTATAATAACCATTTAAAAAATGATAAAATTTCTCATTAAAAAAAAGAGATGAATGGATAAGTTGTGGTATAGACATACAATGGAATATTACTCAGCTAATATATAGAGATTTAATTCATATAGATTTATATAGAGATTTAATTCATATAGATACGAGCCAGACCATTCACCTGTTCACACCAGTACACTTTGACAAAGGCCTACCCCAATGAAACCAACAAACCAACCAAAGAATTTTTCCTTCATGCCCTTTTACAGTCAATACCTGCCCACCCCCAGTATTTCTCACACCTGCTGGGAAGAGACCAAACTTGGTCCTCTTCTTTTACAGGACATCATTTTTTCAGTTATAATGAGCTTTGTAACTTCAATCCATTGTGCCTACTGATAAAGTTTTCTGCTTCCATTGCAAACTCCTCCTTCTTGTATCTATTTCATTTAATAACATGTAATTTAAAAATGATCAAAATATGTTTTCAGGAGTACAGTAGATGCATTATCATGGTACATTGAGAAAACTGGCACTGAGAGTTTAACTGAATCAAAGATGTTCACACAAAAAGGGTACTTGGGATTGAAATCAGGAGCTGACCAATGTCAAATTTCATGCTTGCTACTTATTTTTTTCTCTAATACTCATTTTCCTCACCTTTGAATGGCAATAATTACATGTGTTTATGAGGGCATACCTGTGAATTTTCTAATGGGTCCAGGCAATCAGTGAGTAGTTGATAATGCTTTTATTATCTTAATAGGAGTCAGAGAAAATTGAGAATGTTTATTGTCACATACACATACATTCTATCCCTCTCTCTTTCTCCCTCTCTCTCTGTCTCATACCCACCCACAGACACACATGTGCACAAGCACAGAAACACACACAGCTGCTTTCTGAAAGATCATGGCAAGTAAAGCAACTCCTGCTTTTCCTGTTTGGGCCGTTGGAATGTGTCCTGGTGCTTAGAAAGACCAGGAACAAAGAGGAATCCCAGAGAAACAGAGCCATGGCCTAGTTGCATGGTGGCTGCAAGAGTCTGCTGGGGATCATGTGACCTCTGTGGGGACCAAGTGACCCTTGCACTCAAGTCTGTGTCTTCTTATCTTCAGCAGCATCTCCATGAGCAAGTCCTAAACATGACCCAGTGTTCCAGTGACCTTCAGGTCTCTGGGCAAAGGGCCAAATGATCCCCCTCAGATGTCATCTTCCAGAGAAGAATGGTAGTTCACAGAAGCATATATTTTCTGAAAAACAATTCATTTATTGTAGACTTGCAACTGGAATGAAATGTTTGTAGTGTCCTTCCTACTCTGTTGCCTACCCCAAAACCATAACCAAATCTCCTAGAAGGCTGCAAGTGGTTTTTGTCTGAATTACAGTTTTTCTAAATAGAGACCTAACAGGAATTAGGCATATAAGCTCCTATAGGATGTGTAGATGGAAGGCAATCATCAAGTAATCTTGGAAATTTCCATCTGTGCCCTGGATATAGACAACCCCCTGCAGGTGAGGAATGAAGCTCAGTAGGCATTGTAGGGTCAGGAGAAGGGTCAGCCTCACAGAATTAAGGAACGCACCAGAATGTGGAAATGAAAATTGAGACGTGCCTGAGACCTAGAGGAAACCGTGCAGGCTGTGAAGGATCACTCCTATAATGGATCTACTGCTACTTGATTCCTTAAGTGAGACTGATAGCTAGAATATACACTTCATAAAAATTTCTTCACTTAAGCAGCTCTGGGTCTTCCCAGACATAACTGAACTAGTTTTCAATCAGTCTAATTTTAGAAGCTTACACTTTGCATCTGGTTCCCTGAAGAATATTAACCAAACCTTCTCAGTTTTGCTTACTGGAATAAAAACCTCAAAGCAAAACCAAACAGAATGGTGTCAGGAGTATCTTGTGACCCAGGAAATCTGTAACTTACCTCAGAGGATAAAAACCTTGATATCCTTGAGTGCTCACTGAGAAAGGAGTCATGGAGACTGGCATGTAAGCACCTGCACAACACTTTCTAAACTCTGACTTATTTGATGCTGAAACCAAGGACAAGGTGAATGTGCTTGAGAGAACACAGGCCTGAGAAATTGCATGTATCCTCCTCACAAGGCCCCTGGAATATCTAGTCCTCACTATGTTTGTTTTTTTACTTGTTTTACTTCTCCCTTAGCCCTCTCCTTTGCCTATAAAAACCCTGGCTCCCATTCTCACTTTGAACAGGTTTTGGGAAGATCCCCCAGTTCCTTGCTTGTGCACTCACATAAATCAACTCCTCACAGAGACCTGTATCTCCTTGTGGCACAGGACTGGGGGTGGAGGGGTCTTCTGTTGGAAATGCCCCTGCACAGGGTAACAAGATCCCAGAGATTCTGTTTGGTGGTGCCAAGTTCACAGTGGTTTTCTTTCTGTTGCTCACAGCTGCAAGTCTCCTGACCACAGTTCTCAGCCCACTTTCATGTCATGATTTTTCACTTAGCTGTGTTCCAAGTGGTGTCCCAACTTGGGTTACCATGTTTGAGCACGAAAGTTGATGTTTTATGAAATATAAAAATAAATTACCTTGGCAACAAGCTTCTTGGTATTTCTCAGGTACTTGTGCTAAAATCATCAGATCATGACACAGAAAGGAAATTGGGAAGGGGAAGGTTAGAATAACAAGCTAGGAGAGGCAGGGCAAGATGGTGTCTGAGTGAGTGCACCTTACAGTCTCTCCTGCAAAGAGGTGGCCAAGTGGGGATGGGGTCTTGCCAGAGTGGGCTGTCTTGGGGGCTTGCAGGGTGGAGGGTGTGTGGATGTTGATTTGGAGAGACAGTGACAGAGGTGCCATTTGCTAAAGGTAGAATTGCGGGTTACAAGTACAGAGGTTGGAAGCTGTGGGCTGGTGGGACCCTTCCCTCTGGGGCTGGCAGCTGTGGTATGCCCTGAGAACTGTCGGTTGTGCAGCAGTATTCCTGGGCCCCATGGTCTCTGGATGTGTGGTGCCCAGGTCAGTGTCCCCTGAGGCCCCATAGTCCGTGTTCCACGGACCTTCATACCCTGGGTTTGCAAGTGTCCCAGATTTTCCTTTCCCTAGTCCAGCACTCCTGGAGGTCTGGGATTGCCCTAGACCTCCAGTTTTGGACTGATTCTGTGGGTGGGAGGGATTTGGTGGGGGGTGCAACAGGGGGGCCTGGCTAATATGGGTTCAATATTCTGGTGATTCCCCCCACTTCTGTTCTTTTTATTTTTCCACTTGGAGGAGCATACCGGCTAGCTTGGGGAGAGCCTGGGAAGAAAGGAGTGGCAAATCTGCTGAGAAAGCCTATTCACCTAAATACCCTGGGATAGGAAACTTGGTCTGGGAGAAGGTGGACTCAGAAAATCAACTAGCCCTCTTGTAGCACACCTTAAGGAGAGGGACTGAAGGAGGTGCATTCCAAGCTTCCAATAGCATACTTGGGGTTCCTGGTGAGGTGTGGGTGCTCTCTCTCTGGAAATTAAGTCATTGTTTTCTGTGTGGAGCTGGTTCAACAAGAACCCTCTCGAATCTCCTACCAGACCTCTCAGGTAGCTTTCCTGCTGCCCTGGAAGAGAAGTGAGAAGGGACAAAGGCCAAATGTCAGATTCCTAAGCATTTTATTTAACTGAAAAGAGGATTCCCTTGCTTGAAGCTTTGTCTGATATTTTCATGGTTTCGGTTTTTTCCTTCCTCTTTATCCCCTGAAGGCCCTTTTTTCTGGTTTTCTTTTTCTCTCTTTTTCTTCTTGTTGCTTGCTTCCCCCTACCTTTTGTCCCTTTTTTCCTTTTCTTTCTTTCTCTTCTTTTTTATTCTTTTTATATTAGGTGCTGCAGGGAGCACTTCACATTTGCTGTATTTCTTCATCCTCAACTTTCTCTTTTCTGTGTGTATTGATTTTGGCCACCTACACTATCCCCTTTCCTCTACATCTTTCTATCCTCCATCATTTATTGTTTCCCTTACATTACACCTCTTTGTTTGCCCCCCTATTTTTCTGACTTTTTATTTCTAATACCTTTGTTCTGTTTTCTGTCTTATATTCACTCTTCATATTTTTGTCCTTTCTTTTCTCTTTCCATCTCTCCTGAACACAGTGGCCTTTTAATTCACACTATATTCCTCCCCATATTCAGTTTCTGTCTCATTATACATTCTCTGCTTTACTTACTGTTATAACTCTACAGAGCTTACATGAATCTAATATCCATTCCCCTAGATCTCACATGTTTCTTCTGCTAATACTTACTATAGTAGTATATCAATACTACTATTATTCATTTTCTTTTCTTACTCCTTTTGCTTTCTCTGGCCCTAATGTTTTCCTTCAAGTGAACTTAGACAACAACAAGGAAATAGAATAAGAAGAACAAAGTGACAAAGAGAAGACTTAACACACACAAAAACAACTAATTAAACCCCCCCACAAAGAAGCTAAGCAACTGATTAAGCCTGTCAAGATAAAGTGATGACCAGACAGCAACAAAAAACTACAAACCAAACCAATAATCAGGAAAACATGCACCAATCCAATGAACACAGTAAAAAGCAGGAAGAGGAGCAGAACACAGAACAAGTAATTAAAGCTCTCAAAACATATATTAGGGACCAATTCAATGAAGGGAAGGAAGAGATTAGGAATATGAAAAAAACACTTGGAGAGAATACAGAAGAAATTGATAATACACAAAAAGATAATGGATATGATGGTGATGAACAGCACAATTCAAGAAATCAAAAATACACTCTCAGCAAATAACAGAAGACTCAAAGAGGCAGAGGAGAGAATTAGTGATATGGAAGACAGTACATCTGAAATTAAAGAGATAGTAGAACTGATGGATAAAAAGATAGAAAAAATCCAGCAGGGACTGAGGAAATTGAATGATGATGCAAAACACACAAACATACACATTATAGGTATCCTAGAAGGAGGAGAAGGGAAAGGGGACAGAAGGGGTGATGGAGGAAATAAAGGCTGAAAACTTCCCAAACCTATTGAGGGAAATGGATGTACATTATTCAGGAAGAACAACACACCCCAAACAGCATACATCTCAACAGGCTTACCCCAAGACATACACTTGTCAAATTATCCAATAATCAAGACAAAGTGAAAACACTAAAAATAGCAACAGAAAAGAGAGCCATCACATACAAAGGAGGCTCCATAACATTAAGCACTGATTTCTCATCTGAAACCATGGAGGCAAGAAGGCAGTGGTATGACATAGTCAAGGTCCTAAAAGAAAAAAAATTCCAACCAAGAATACTCTACCCAACAAAGTTAGCATTCAAAAATGATGGTGAGTTCAAAATATTTACAGATAAACAGAAACTAAGAGAGTATGCCAACAAGAATCCTGCCCTTCAAGAAATACTAAAGGGAGTTCTGCAGGAAGAAAGAAAAAACCAAGAAAGACAGAATTGGAGCAGAGTGTAAGAGCAACAAAAAAGACAAACACAGATAAAATCAAACAAAATATGACAAACACAAATCCAAAGAAAATATGGCTAACATAAGAAATTCCTTGAAAATATTAACACTGAATGTCAATCAATTAAACTCACCTGTCAAGAGACTCAGACTGGAAGATTGGATAAGGAACTATGAACCATCTATATGCTCTCTACAAGAAGCGCATCTCAGACCAAGGGATTCAAGGAGGTTGAAAGTGAATGGTTGAAAAGCAATCTTACAAACAAACAATGGCCAAAAAAGGGCAGGAGTAGCTATATTAATATCAGACAAAATAGACTTTAAATGCAAAACAATAGTGAGAGACAAAGATGGACACAACATATTAGTGAAAGGGATAATCTTTCAAGAAGAAAGAACAATCATAAACATTTATGCTCCTAACAAGGGAGACTTGAAATATGTGAGGAAACACTGGACAAACTAAGTGAAGGAATAGATGCTTCTACAATTATAGTGGGGGACTTTAATACACCACTATGAACTTTGGACAGAACATCTCAAAAGAGAATCAATAAAGAAGCAAAGACTTTTGAACAATATATTAGAGGAGCTGGCCCTAACAGACATATATGGAAAATTATACTCAAATATAGTAGGATATACATTCTGCTCAAGTGCACATGGATCATTCTCCAAGATAGACCACATGCTAGGCCACAGAAAAAGTCTCAATGAATTCAGAGATTGACATCATACAAAATAATTTCTCTGACCACAGTGGAATGAAGCTGGAAATCTGCTAGGGCCAGGGACCTAGATTTGGCACCAAGAATGGAACTTAAACAACACACCCTTATAAAAACAGTGGGTCAAGGAGGAAATCCCAAAAGAAATTAATAACTACCTTGAAACTATTGAAAATGATAACACAACACACCCGAGCTTATGGGATGCAACAAAAGCAGTACTGAGAGGGAAATTTATGGCCATAAATTCATACATCAAAAAAGAAGAGCTAAAATTGAAGAACTAACTGCACACTTGGAGGAATTAGTAAAAAAAACCAACAAACTAATTCCAAAGGAAGAAGAAAGAAAGACATAACCAAGATAAGAGCAGAACTAAATGAAATAGAAAATAAGAAAGCACTTCAAAAAATAAAACCAAGAGCTGGTTCTTTGAGAAGATTAATAAAATTGACAAACCCTTAGCTAGACTAACAAAGAAAAAAGGAGAGAAGATGCAATACACAAAATAAGAAAGGAGAAAGGAGATATCACCACTGACCCCACAGAAATAAAGAGTACCATGAGAGGATACTTTGAAAACTATATTCCAACAAGAAGGACAATTTAGAGGAAATGGACAAATTCCTAGAAACAATAAGCAGTCTACATTGACTAAAGAGGAAATTGATGATCTCACCAAACCAAACACAAGTAAAGAGATAGAATCAGTCATTAAAACCTCCCAACTAAGAAGAGCCCTGGGCCAGACAGCTTCACAGGTGATTCCACCAAACATTCCAGAAAGAACTAACACCAATCTTTCTTAAATCTTCCAAAAAATTGAAATAGAAGGAACATTGCCTAATTCATTCTATTATGCCAAGATTACTCTGGTACCAAAGCCAAACAAAGACACCACAATAAAGGAAAATTACACACCAATCTCTGAAATGAACGTAGACGTGAAAATCCTCAACAAAATACTTGCTAATCGTATTCAACAACACATGACCAAGTGGGATTCATTCCTGGTATGCAAGGATGGTTCAACATAAGAAACTCAATTAATGTAATATATCATATAAAAGATTGAAGGGGGGTGGCAGACTTGACCCAGTGTTTAGGGCATCCATCTACCACATGAGAGGTCCGTGGTTCAAACCCTGGGCCTCCTTGATTTGTGTGGAGCTGGACCATGTGCACTGTTGATGCACACAAGGAATGCCATGCCATGCAGGGATGTCCCCCACGTAGGGGAGCCCCATGCACAAGGAGTGTACCCCATAAGGAGAGCCGCCCAGCATGAAAGAAAGCGCAGGCTGCCCAGGAATGGTGCCGCACACATGAAGAACTGACACAACAAGATGGCGCAACAAAAAGAAACACAGATTCCCATGTTGCTGACAACAACAGAAGTGGACAAAGAAGATGCAGCAAATAGACACAGAGAACAGACAACCAGTGTGGTGGGGGGAGGGGAGAGAAATAAATAAATAAATCTAAAAAAAAAAAAACCACAGCTAACATCATTTACAATGGTGAAATCCTAAAATCTTTCCCTCTAAGATCAGGAACAAGACAAGGATGCCCATTATCACCCATTCTATGTAACATAGTCTTAGAAGTACTTGTTCAAGCACTGAGGCAATCACCAGACATAAAACGCATCCAAATTGGAAAGAAAGAAGTCAAAATTTCACTATTTGCAGATAATGTGATCCTATACATAGAAAACCCCGAGGAGTCTACAAGAAAGCTTCTAGAACTTATAAATGAGTTCAGTAAAGCCACAGGTTACAAGATCAATGCGCAAAAAATCAGTAGCATTTCTATACACCAATAATGATCAATCTGAGGAGGAAATCAGGAATCAAATACCATTTCCAATAGTAAATAAAATCAAATACCTAGGAATAAATTTAACTAGAGATGTAAAAGAAATCTATGATAAGCAGGAGGTAAGTATTTATACAGGGAAGGGATTAAATGGGGGCTTAGGATGGGACTTTGTGGGCTTGAGGGGGGCTAGGGATGGGAGGATGGGGCAGATGGCCCAAGAAATTGGGGGGAACATTTGAACATAGGAGATTGTCAGGTATATGGTTAAAATTATAATGCAGAAAACTCTTTAGAAAATATAATATGGAAGGTTACCTGTTTAAGATGCTTAAGGCGGGGGCATCTGACACAGGGCAGGCTTCTAGGGAGTGTGTGAGTGTTCATTTTGTCATAGTGCATTATATCATTGGGTGGAGACCCATACAATGAGAGTGAAGGTATACACACATCCTGGGCAGGACTGATGTTCTGAAACAAAGGGAATTGTATCTTTCAAGAGAATTGGTGGCTCCCAATGGGTTCGGGTAGTCAAGTATGTCAAGTCCTCAACATTGTTGCAAGTTATCTCTGAATATGGTCTTCAAGTAATGAAGATTGTTGTGGTGGGCCCTGATGGGAGGGGAAAGAGGGGTTGAATAGATGGAATCAGTGTAACTGTGCGGCAATAAAAGTGTTCCACAAGACATTCAATTATGGATATAGAACATGTTAAATTACACAAAAAATGTATAAATGTCTATAGGCTAAAAATGCAAACCACAATGTAAAACATAAAATAACTTAAAATTTAGAAAATTGTATAGTCAAAAATACAAAGCATAATGTAAACTCAAATGGAACCATGTTTGAAAGCTATTGTTTCAATATTTGTACATCAGCTGCAGCAAATATAATATGAACACAAAAAAGGATCATTGCTGGGGAAGGCACAAAATGATGTTGGATGTGTGGGAGTACCATATACTGTACAGGTGAATTACTGTGATCTAAAACTTATGTGAAGACAAACTTAATAATTAGGGAAAAAAAAGAAAGGATGTAGACACTGAGGAAGAAATTGCCTTGCCACTGTACATACAAGACAATACCTATAGCAGTGATGAAAGGCAAAAGGTCAAAAACAAAACTTTTTCATTTTTTCATTTTTTGATACCCCAATTTTTCTTTTTTTTCTTTTTTTATGTTACATAAAAAAATATGAGGTCCCCATATACCCTCCAGCCCCCTACCCCACTCCTCCCACATCAGCAACTTCTTTCATCATTGTGGCACATTCATTGCATTTGGTGAATACATTTTGGAGCACTGCTGCACCACAGGGATAGTGGTTACATTGTAGTTTACACTCTCACCCAGTCCACCCAGTGGGCCATGGGAGGACATATGATGTCCAGGAACTGTCCCTGGACATCCTGAAAATGCCCCCACATCATATCTCTTCTTCCCTCTCCCTACCCTCAGCAGCTACCATGGCCACTTTCTCCACATTAATGCTACCTTTTCTTCCGTTACTAATCACAATAGTTCCAGAATAGAATATCAGTAAGTCCACTCTAATCCATCTCTATTCCTCCATCCTGTGGACCTTGGGATGGTTATGTCCACTCCACCTCTATATTGAGATGGGGCTTAGATTCCACATGGATGATGGATGCAATTCTCCTGCATGCAGTTGTAGGCACTCTTGGCTCCCTGGTGTGGTGGTTGAGCATCTTTTCACATGCATTTTGGCCATTAGTATTACCTCTTTGGAAAATTTTCTAGTCTTTTGGCTTTTTAAAAATTGGGTTGCTTGCCATTTTGTCAAGTTGTGTGATCTCTTTATATAATGTGGAAATAAACCCTTGTCAAATATGTGGATTCTGAAGATATTTTCTCATTGAGTTGGCTACCTTTTCACCGTCTTAGTAAAATTTTTTAAGCACAAAAGTGTTCAATTTTGAGAAAGTCCTATTTACCTATTTTTTCTTTATTGCCTGTGCTTTGGGTGTAATCTCCATGGAACCACCATGTACCACAAGGTACTAAAGATGCTGACCTAATTTTTTTGTTCTAGGAGTTTTATTGTCCTTGCATTTATATTTAGTTGTTTGATCCATTTTGAGTTCATATTTTAATAAGGTGTGGGATAGGGGGCACTTTCTTTAGGCTAAGAATATCCAGTTTTCCCAGTACCATTTGTTGAAGAGGCTGTACTGACCTGGCTGAGTAGCTTTGACAGCTCTGTGAAAAATCACTTAACCATAGATTTGAAGATCTTGTTTTGAGCACTTGGTTTGATTCCATTTGGCAATCTGTCTGTCTTTATTCAAGTACCAAGCTGTTATTACCTCTGTACCAAGATAGTATCTTTTAAAGCCTGGAAGTGAGAATCTTCCATCTTTATTCTTTCTAAAGATATTTTTGGCTATTTTGGCCCTTATCCTTTTAGACATTTTTAAAAATTGGCTTTTCCAATTCCACAAAGATGACTGTTGGAATTTTTATTGGGATTGTGTTAAAACTGTAGTTCAGTTTGCATAGAATTGACATCTTAATGATATTTAGTCTTCCCAGTTGTGCATCCAGAATATTCCTCCATTTATTTATATCATCATTCTTTCTTTTAGCTATGTTTTATAGTTTCCTGAATATAGGTGATTTATGGTCTTGTTTTAATTTATTCCAAAGTATTTGATTATTTTAGAAACTATGGTAAATGAAATTTTTTCTGACTTCCCCCTCAGATTTATCATTAATAATGTATATAAACACTATTGATTTTTGTAAATTAGCCTTGTATCAAGCCACTTTGGTGAAATTGTCTATTAGTTCTAGGAATGTAGTTATAGATTTTTTGGAATGTACTAGTTATAGGATTATATCATCAGTGAATAGTGGTTTTACATCTTCCTTTCCTATTTGGGTACCTTTTTTTTCCCTTGCCTAATGGCTCTATCCAGAACTTGTAGCACAATATTGAATAAGAGTGGACAGAGTGGACACCATTCTCTTATTCCTCATCTTAGCAGAAAAGCTTTCAATTTTTCATATATGTATTTTATTGTATTAAGAATGTTTCCTGCTATTCCTATGTTTTGGAAGGATTTTATCAGGAAATGATGTTGTATTTTGTCAAATGCCCTCTTTTGCACGTATTGAGATGATCATGTGTTGTCCCAAGGCAAATATTTTCTCCATTTTGTTCTCCCAGGACAATGTGTAAATACATGATAAAACAAGGTACTGTTTTTACTTAACTTTGTGTGTTCTGTTTATATTATAGATAATCCTATTGAGAACTGAGACTGTGGCTTGGTTTTGAATATGAAATACAATCAAAATCCAGGAAAAAGTAGATAGGAAACAATTTCAATTTAATTTAATAATACAAAGTCAATCTGGGCTCTTTCATTTTTCACCATTCTTGTCTGTTTTTTTTATTATTATTATGAAAAAAATTAAAATACTTTAATAATGATTGAAGTGATGGAGACTGCCCATCTGCAGAGAAGATTCATAAGTAAAGCACCCTATGCCCTAGAGGCCAGTGCCCATCCTCCACTGGAGGAAAAAACCACTTTGGGATTATTCTGCAGTTGGAAACGGAAGCTCCACTTCCCAAAAATGGGCAGGAAGATACAACTGGGCACCAGCTTCAGCTACTGATTAGTAAATTTGGCAGGCTAAAGTACAGTCCTTAGAATGGCTAAAATTTAAACATATCCAAGTCAGAAGAGACTGGTATCCACCATTTTAACTCCACCCCATGCACGAGGGAGGCAAATGGACTAAAAAGCCCAGTGCTGGTAGGGACCAGCTTCTTTCCATCCAGATTGGATTGCAGCTCTAGCCCAAGACCCAGTCCCACTTCCAGAGAAAGTTGGGGGGACCTTTGCCAGACTCTCTGGAAAAATACTGGCCACACCATGGATGCCAGTAATCATACTACACTGGTGGTGCAAGCCATCTCAGGAGCTCCTCTGTGACTGGAACTGGAAGCTCTATTTCCCAAAAACAGGGAAGGAAGAGATGGTTGGCCACTGATTTCAGCTACTAATTAGTAAATTTGGCCGCCTAAAGTACAATCCTAAGAACAGCTAAAGTTTTAACCTATCCAAGTCAGAAAGAGGCCAGTAGGCTATTTTGACTTTGCCCCCAGCAAAGATGAAGCTGGGCTGACTGAAAATCACCCTGCTGGTAGGGACCAACTTCTTTCACTCAGATCAGCCTGCAGGCCAAGCCAAGGCTTCAGCCCCACCTCTAGCAGGAAAGAAGCAGGTGGGTCCTCACCACCGTCTCCAGGTAACTGCAGGTACATTCAGTGGGGAAACTGAATAGTGGGAACTCTACTGGGGCAAATACAATCATTTTGGACATGTGTGGCATAGATTATTGCCCATACCTGTAGCTCCACTCCTCCATAGGCAGGGGAGAAAAGGACTTGAGACATCATCAGTCTCTCTGGGTGACTACAATTAAGGCCTGCAAAACTTGGATTATCACACACAGCTGTGGCTCTGTCCATACACCTGGCAAAGGAGAAAGTTGGGACATGCTTCATCAGTCCCTGGGGAAATGAGGGCAACTTGAGCCTCACGGCTTAAAGCACCAACTACATCTTTGGTTCCTACTACACAACAAGCAAGGGAGTAAGGACAAGAAGCACTAAACTAAAAAGAAAACTGCACCCAGAATAAATACTTTTAGTAAGCCAGATGCCAAGACACCAACAAAAAACTGCAATCCATGCCAAGAAACAGGAATCTATGGCCCAGTTGAAGGAACAAGATAAGCCTCCAGATGATATAAAGGACAACGTTGAGACAACTAATCAGAGATGTTCCAACAAATCTCCTTAACTAATTCAATGAGATGCCTAAAGAGATTAAGGATATTAAGAAGACGCTGCATGAGCACAAAGAAGAATTTGAAAGCATACATAGAAAACTAGCAGATCTTATGGGAATGAAAGGCACAATAAATGAAATTAAAAATACACATGAACCATAAAATAACAGATGAGGAGGCATAAAGATTGGTGAGCTTGAAGAAATGGCCTTTGAAAGCAAACATACAAAAGAACAGATAAAAAAAGAATGGGAAAAATTGAACAAGGTCTCAGAGAAATAAATGATAGCAAGAGACATGCAAACATATGTGTCATGGGTAGACCAGAAAGAGAAGAGTAAAAGGGCAGAAGGGATATTTGAAGAAATACTGGTAGAAAATTAATCAACCCTATTGAAGGACATGGATATGCACATCTAAGAAGCGCAACACACTCCCATCTGGATAAATCTGAATAGCAACTGAGACACATACTAATCAGAATGTCAAATGTCAAAGACAAAGAAAGAATTCTGAGAGCAGCAAAAGAAAAGCAATGCATAACACATAAGTGATACCCAATAAGATTAAATGCCAATTTCTCATCAGAAACCATGGAGGCAAGAAGACAGAGTTATTATATATTTAAGATACTGCAAGAAAAAAAGTGCCAGAAAAGAACCTTATATCCAGCAAGATTGTCTTTAAAAATTGAGGCTGAGTTTAGAATATTCACAGATTAAAAGAAATGGAGAGAGTTTATAACCAAAAGACTAGCTTTGCAGGAAATATTGAAGGGTGTGTTACAGCCTGAAAAGAAAAAACAGGAAAGAAAGGTTTGGAAGAGAGTCTAAAAATGAAGATTATATTAGTAAAAGTAGCTGAAGTAAAAAGAGTGGTGAAAGTAAAATATGACAGATAAAAGCTCAATATTTATGAATATACTTAACCCATGTTGTAAAGCACTTGTATTCAGAAAACCACAACTCACTGTTAAAAGAAATAAATAAGACCAAAATCTTTGGAAGAACATTCCATGCTCAGATTGGAAGACTAAATGTTACTAATGCCAATTCTACTCAAAATGATATACAGATTGAATGCATTCCTTATAAAAATTCCACCAGCATTTTAAAAATGAATGGAAATTTATTTGGAAGGGTAAGGAAGGGGTCCTGAATAGCCAGAAACATCTTAAAAAAGAAAAGCAAAGTCAGAGGACTCTCACTTCTGGTCTTTAAACCATATTACCTAGCTACAGTGGTTAGAAACAGCAATGGTACTGTCATAAAAACAGACACATAGACCAACGGAACTGAATTGATTGTGGTAAGGTGAGGTATGAGACCCCTGTATGATGTTATGTATGTTTGCTTTGTAAGTTCACAAAAATTACAATAAACTTATTGTCTATATATTTTATGTATGAGTGATGTACTTCAATATATGAAGAAAAATGGGGGAAAAATCCACAACCACTCACAACCAGCATATCTGCAGGCTTGGTTTCCTGCCATCTTCCAACCTTGGGATCACCCTGATGAATACGACATCCCTCCCCCCTACTGCTCTGTGGGCCTCCAGCTGGCTCCAGTGCCACCTTCTTCCCATCTGACCAGGCCCTTCAGACACCCCAAGTGGCAGCACTGCCTCAGCCAGAAACCCCCAGCCTGCCCACACTAGGGTTCTGCAACCCTACCCCAAAGTGTAAAGACCTCTTTAACCCTAGAGTCACCCCCCCAGTCCCTATTTGGAGTCCCTGGTGGGCAGCCTCATGGAGCCATCAGCTCTGACAATTCTTTCCAGTCTGCAAATCTGGCAGCTCCCACCTCAGCCTCTCCTCAAGGCCAGCCACCCCTGGGTAGCACCAGTTAGCTTTGGGGGGTTGATACCCACAAGTTCCACCTTGGACACCCAAGCCAGGCTCCAGCTGGCCTATGGGTCCACCCTTACTGTATTCTCCTCTGGCACAGCCAATGCATCTGATTTTGCATACATCACCAACGTGCCCTGTGCTGTGACCAATTTCAAGGCCAATGTGAGGCAGTGAATCTCAACATTTGGCAGCACCACTCCAGTCGGGGTTTAAGCAGCACATAGGAGCTTTGGGAACCAAGTGGAGGTCACAGATCTGTGCTCCAACATTCAAGCACTCAGGATAAAAGCAGAATGGAGGGGGGTCCCACACTACAAATTGCTATGGAATAAGCTTAAGCCTGAAGCCCTAGGGCCCTGGAGCCAGAGCACCCCTACTGCCATTGTGGGAGCCAGCACCCCTAAGAGGAACCTTGTGTTTGGAGGCACTAATGCCCCTACAAGCTACCCAACACCCAGGGACCTGCCATGGCAGAGCCCCTTCCCATGGAGGGCCCAGCACCTCTCAAACCCATATTGGATTTACATGCACATTCATCCCTTTATTCCCACCAACCCACCAGGAACAGCCTTGCTTTCAGGGTTCAGTCATCACAAGGCAGGGTTTTGCATGAGACAGAACTGTGGGCCCTCAGCTCATTCAATTCTCTCCAGGTGGGGCTCCACCATCTCAGGGTCTAAGAGGCAAAAGCTGACCTGAGGGAGAGGAACCACTGGGAAGTGGATATGGCTCAAGCAATTGGGCTCCCATCCACCATATAGGAGGTCCAGGGTTTGATGCCCAGGGTCCCCTGGTGAAAGCAAGCTGGCCCATGAGGCAAGCTGGCACATGTGGAGAGCTGGTGCAGCAAGATGACACAACAAAAAGACACAGAGGAGAGACAATAAGAGACACTGCAGATCAGGGAACTGAGGTGGCACAAAAGAATAGTCACCTCTCTCACACTCTGGGAGGTCCCAGAATTGGTTTCTGGAGCTGCCTAATGAGAATACAAGCAGACACAGAACACACAGCGAATGGACACAGAAAGCAGACATCGAGGTGGGGAGAGAAAGAAATAAAATAAATTAATTAAAAAAAAGTAGTCTTGTCCACTTTCCTTCAGGCTGAATCTGCGATTGACCAATTTAAATGTGTTATACAAACCAACCCCTGTTCTCTTCACTCCTAGAGCCAGTTGGAGTCCCAAAGATAAAAGTTTCCATTTCCTCTGCATTCCCTGCAGTTTTGTTCCTGAAGTTGGGGGTTTGGGCTATCATCTGGTAGGGTCCCAGTAGCCAGATTACTTGGGCAGGACAGGAGGTGATGACCTGACCCCTCCAGACGTGGAGCCGGCTGAGCCCACAGCTGCCCATAGGTGCCTCCTGCCCTTCCCATTTTCCTTGTCAGTCTTAGAGATGTCTTATAAATAAAACCTGTTTTTTTTCCTTTTACATAATATATCTCTGCTCTGTAAATCAAGTATAGAGAAGCCATTGACTTGTACAATTGGAGACAGATGAAGCCAGGTTTAACTCTTTAAAGTTTCTGATGTCCCAGCTAATGGGGTAGGGAAAGCAGCAAAATAAATGAAACCTGAGTATGAAGCCTGACACATAAATATTAAAAATGTGATCTGAGGTGGGGGGAGGAAAATAAAAAAATAAATAAAACCTTTTTTAAAAAATGTGATTTGACTTTAAGGTCTGGGAGTCCAGATATAGTGGATCTAGGGAAAGGATAGATGGGGTGCCCAGGGTAAAAGTGGCCTGGGGAAGGGATTGGTAGACAGGGAGCCTGGGGAGAAGAGGCCCTGGGGAGGGAGGGAGACAGGTGGAGGCCCAAGACAGTGGGTCCAGGGAAGGGGACTCTGACTGTGGAACAGGCTATATCATCACTAGTACACCCAATAAAACACATGTGATACATTTAGTGTTTTGAAGCTGATTTTTTTTTTTTTTTGCTTCTAATTAAGGTTTAGACAAATCACAGCTTCATCTAAAGAGTGTGGGCCTGGCATCAAGGCCCTAGGACCAGAGTGAACAAGGGAAGAAAACTCACCTCTGCTCTGTAAGCAGTGAAATGCATATGTCTAAGATATGAAATATTCCTGGTCAATTTATCTTAAAAAAAGCATAGGACTGGACAACCAGCAAGATGGCAGTGGAGTAAGAAGCTCCTAGAGTCAGCTCCTGCTACAGGGCAGTTAGTAAACATGCAGAGCTCTCTGGAGCTAGCTGAAGCACCTGTCTGGGGGCTCCAGGAGGCCAGAAGAGCATCCTGCAACATCCCTGAAAGAATAGGAGGAGGAGACTGCCCATCTACAGAGAAGGCTTGTAAGTAGAGCAAGTCACACCATGGAGGCCAGTGCCCATCCTCCATTGGAGGCACAAACTGTTCCACAACTGTAATTGAAAGGTCCACTTCCCAAAAATGGAGAGGAAGAGATGGTTGGGCACCAACTTCACCTACTGATGAGTAAATTTGGTGGGCTAAAGTATAATCCTAAGAACAGCTAAAGTTTGATACTGTTGTCAGAAAAAGGCTGGCAGTCACCATCTTAACTCTGCACCTGGCATGAGGGGAAGTGGGGCAGACTGAAAATCCCAGTCCTGATAGGGACAGGCATCTTCCCATCCAGATCAGATTGCAGCTGTAGCCTAGGCCTCAGCTGCACCTCCAGCAGGGAGGAAGCTGGGGGACCTGTGTTAGGCTTTCCAGGAAATTACCAGCAAAGCTACAGAGGCCAGTGAATATCTTACTATGGCAGCACAAGCCACCCCAAGAGCTATTCTGTGGCTGGAATTGGAAGTTCCATTTTCCCAAAAACAGGGAAGGAAGAGATTGTTAGCCACTGATTTCAACAACTGATTAGTAAATTCAGCTTGTTAAAGTCTAACCCTAAGAACAGCTAAAGTATGAACCTGTCCAAGTCAGAAAGAGGCTGGTAGCCACCATTTTGACTATGCCCCCAGCATGAGGGGAAGCCAGCCTGACTGAAAATCACTGTGACCATAAGGACTAGTTTCTTTCATCCAGATCAGCCTGCAGCCTTATCATAGGCTTCAACCCCACCTCCAGCAGGGAGGACACTGGCAAGCCCTGTACCAGCCTATCCAGGTAATTGCAGGTACCTTTGGGCTGACACAGACTGAATAATTAGAAGTCTACTAGGGCAACTGCAGTCATCTTGGACCCACACTGCATAGACTGCTGTCCACACCTGCAGCTCCATCCCTGCCCCAGGCAGGGGAGAAAGGGCTGTGAAGCTTCATCAGTCTCTCTGGGTAACTACAGTCTAGGCCTGCATGACTTGAATTATTCCACACAGCTCTGATTCTGTCCCTACCCCTGGCAATGGAGAAAGTTGGGAGAAACCTCATCAGTCCCTTGGTAAGGAGGGCAGCTTAAGCCTTCACAGGTTATTGCACCAACTATATGCTTGGCTCCTACTGCACAAACAGAAAGGGAGAAAGAGCAGGAAGCCCTAAACTTAAGAGAAAAACTGCACCAAGAATAAATACCCTAGTAAGCCAGATGCCAAGACAACAACAAAAAATTATAATCCACACCAAGAAACAGGAAGATATGACCCAGTTAAAGGAACAAGATAAGCCTCCAAGAGTTGAGAAAACTAGTCATAGAAGTTCAAACCTCCTTAATAAAGTCAATGAGATGGTTAAAGAGATTAAGGATACTGAGAAAACATTGCATGAGCACAAAGAAGAATTTGAAAGAATACATGGAAAAATTGCAGGTTTTGTGGGAATGGAAATCAATAAATGAAATTTTAAAAACATTGGAATCATATAATAGCATATTTGAGGAGGCAGAAGAAAGGACTGGTCTCTGAAAGTGAACATACAAAAGAACAGATGAAGAATGGAAAAAAATTGAACAAGGAATCAAGGAACTAAATGTACCAAAAGACATGCAAATATACATATCATGGATGTCCAAGAGGAGAAGAGAAGGGAAAAGGGGCAGAAGGAATATTTGAAGAAAAAATGTTTAAAAATTTCCCAACCCTATGAAGGACATAGATATCCATGTCCAAGAAGCACAATGAACTCCCATCAAAAAAAATCTTAATAAACCAACTCTGAGACACATTCTAATCAGAATGTCAGATGCCAAAGACAAAGAGAAAAGCAATGCATAACATAAGGGATATCCAATATGATTACATGCTGATTTCTCACCAGAAGCCATGGAGGTAATAAGACAGTGGTCTGATATATTTAAAATATTACAAGAGAAAAACTTTCAGCCAAGAATCTTATATTCAGGAAGACTGTCTTTCAAAAATGAGGGTGAAGGAAGTGAGCTTGGCTCAGTGCATAGGGCATCCATCTACCACATGGGAGGTCTGTGGTTCAAACTCTGGGCCTCCTTGACCCAAGTGGAGCTGGCCCATGTGCAATGCTGATGTGTGCAAGGAGTGTCATGCCATGCAGGGGTGTTCCCTGTGTAGGGGAGCCCCACGTGCAAGGAGTGCACCCCATAAGGAGAGCCACCCAGTGTGAAAGAAACTTCAGCCTGCCCAGTAATGGCACTGCCCACACAGAGAGTTGATGCAACAAAAAGAAACACAGATTCCCATGCCACTGACAACAAAAGAAGCTGACAAAGAAGAACATGCAGCAAATAGACAAAGAACAGACAACTAGGGTGGGAGGGAAGGGGAGAGAAATAAAATAAATGAATAAATATTTTAAATATATTAGGGTAAGAGTAGAATATTCACAGAAAAACAGAAACTGAGAGAATTTCTAAGCAAGAGACAAGATTTTCAGGAAATATTAAAGGGTGTGAGAAGGAAGAAACAAGATGGTCACTGAGTGAACTTGCCTTGCGATCTCTCCTGGGAAGAGATGGCTGGGCATGGCTGGAGGTTCTCTGAGGCGGGGATTTTTTGGGATTTTTGCAGGGCAAGAAGTGTCTGGACATTGATTTGTTGGAAAGGTAACAGAGAGGATTGGTCTATAAGATATAATTTGGGTTCTATTGCCCAGAGGTGAGACCTGCACATGGGTTCCTCCCTCTTGGGGGTGGGTGGAGCCATGGTGCCATGCAGCGGCTCAGCTATTTGGTGGCTCTGTGGTGCTGGGGAGTTCACGAGTCCTGGGCAGGCTGTTGGTGGGTTGATGTGATGGGTCGCCTTTGTGGATCGATTTGGGGAGATAGATGGTGTTTTGTTGTGAAGCGGGGGAAATTTTTGATTGTGGACACAAATAATAGCACTTCCACCTGAAGCCCCACCCCCACAAGGCCGGCTGCCGATCTGCAACTGAATTAGACTGTAGGCAATAAAGGGAAGTAATTGGGAAGTTGTTTCAGGGTGCAGCGAGGGAGGGGGGACACATCTGGAAGCTGATTAGGGAATATTTTGCGAAGCTTGGGAATTCCAGTTTTGGAATCTGTTTTTGGCATCATGGGTCAGGCTTCGGATCTGTACCAGTAAGTGACTGTGGTGTAAAGGCGCCCTCAAGTGGCAGTGTTGTGGAAGCACAGGGTGGGAGCTGTCCAAAAGCTGAAGTGATGATATACCCACATTAATGAGCCCTACTAAGTAAGTGAATTGCAGGGTTCAGATATAATATAGAGTTTGCGGATCTGACTTCCCCCATAGGGCTGGTGCCAAGCTGTAGGGATCCCCAAGGGCTGTGTTACACTACAGGGCTCCTAGGCTTCCTGTGGACCAGATTGGAGGTTGCCAGGTCTGAATCCCCTAAACTCTGGTGGCCCACACCCCAGAGAATCACACCTCTTGAGTCTTTAATATCTCAGACTTTCCACCCCTGAATTCATCACGCCCTGAGGTCCATCTGAGGTCCTTGAATGCCCTAGCCTTCAACGTTGGCATTATTTCTTTATTGTTTCATTTTTTTTTGTTTTTATTTTCATTTTGTCTTATTTTTTACTTTTTTTAATGTACTGATTGCTAACATCGCATTATCCCCTAGTCTTTTCTCACAGTGTATGCCCCAAAGTCTTTTTTTTATTCATTTATTTAGGGTTTTTTTTGTGTGGTTGTTGTTGTGTAGTTGGTGTTTTAATTGTGGTTCATGTATATCTGTTTTTTTCCTTTCCCCTACCTGTTCCCCACCCTTTGCCCACCCCCTTTTCCTTTCTTCCTTTCTTCTCTTCCCCCCTTTATTTATTTTTTTTATTTTTCTGTTCTCTCTCACCCACGTGTCCCTCATCTTCTACTTATTTTATTTTAACTCAATTATACAATAGGTGTGGCAGGAAACACCTCACATTTCTGGGGTTTTCTCATCCTGCCCTGCCTCATTTCTGTGTGAACTGATTTAGGCTACCTACACTATCCTCTTTCCCCTACATCTTGATATCCGCCTTCATCTACTCTCTCTCCTATATTTCACCTCCCACTTCCCTTTCTTTGATCCATGAAGTGTCTAAGTCTTAATTTCTAATACCTTTGTTTTGTTTTCTGTCTGTTATCCACTCTTGAAACTATTACCTTTCTTTTCTTTTTCCCTCTCTCATGAAAACAATAGCTTTTTAGCTCATACCATATTCCTCCCATATTCAATTATCTACCTCATAATAGGTACTCTACCTACTGCTATAACTCTACACAATTTACATGAATCTAACCTCCACCCTCCCATATCTCATATTCTTGCTTTGTTAACATATATCACCAATACTACTTTACACTTTTCCCTTGCTTACACAATTGCCTTTCCCCGGCACTATACTTTCCTTTAAAGTGAACTTAACCAACAACAAGAAATTAGAAAAAGAAGAACAAAGTGCCAAAGAGAAGATATAACACTTATGCAAAAACAACAGCTAATTAATCTCCAAGAGTAGACAAAGAAGCTAAGGAAATGATTAAATCCATCAAAATTAAATAATGACCAGAAAGCAACAAAAATCTACAAACCAAACCAGTAATCAGGAAAACATGGCTGAATCCAATCAACAAACCAAAAATCAGGAAGGGGAGCAGAACTTTGCACAAGCAATGAAAGATCGCAGAACATTTATCACCGACAAATTTGATGAAGTAATGAAAGAGGTTAACAACATGAAGACATCACGTGGAGGAGAAATTGCAGACATACACAAAAAGATAACAGATATGATGGGAATGAACACCACAGTTCAAGAAATCAAAAATACACTCGCAGCAAATATCAGCAGACTAGAAGAGGCAGAGCAGAGAATTAGTGATGTGGAAGACAGTACATCAGAAATCAAACAGATAGTAGAAGGGGTCGATAAAAAGATAGAAAAAATCCAGCTAGGATTTAGGGACCTGAATGACAATGCAAAATGCTCAAACATACGTATTATAGGCATTCCAGAAGGAGAAGAGAAGGGAAAGGGGTCAGAAGGAGTGTTGCAGGAAATAATGGCTGAAAACTTTCCAAATCTGCTGAAAGAGACAGATGTACATATCCAAGAAGCACAGCACACTCCACTGGTCATAAACCCCAATAGGCCCACCCCAAGACATATACTTGTCAAATTATCCAATGCTCAAGACAAAGAGAAAATCCTAAAAGCAGCAAGAAAAAAGAAAACCATCACATACAAGGGAAGCTCCATTAGATTAAGTGCTGATTTCTCTTCTGAAACCATGGAGGCAAGAAGACAGTGGTATGATATAGTCAAGGTACTAAAGGAAAAAAATTTCCAACCAAGAATACTCTATCCAGCTAAACTAGCATTCAAACATGATGGAGAGTTCAAAATATTCTCAGACAAACACAAACTGAAAGAGTATACCAACAAGAAACCTCCCCTTCAAGAAATTCTAAAGGGAGTTCTGCAGGAAGAAAGGAAAAAACAGGACAGGCAAAGTTGGAGGAGAGTATAAGAGCAACAACAACAACAAAAAAAGACAAAAAGAGAAGGGAAAAAAATACAAACAAAATATGACAAACACAAATCAAATCAAAATACGGCTAACACAAATAATTCCTTGAAAGTAATTAACACTGAATGTCAACAGATTAAACTCTCCTATCAAAACATTCAGACTGGGATATTGGATAAGGAAATATGACCCATCTGTATGCTGTCTACAAGAGACACATCTTAGACCCAGAGACGCATGGAGATTGAAAGTGAATGGCTGGAAAACAATCATACAAGCTAACAATAACCAAAAAAAGGCAGGAGTAGCTATATTAATATCAGACAAAATAGACTTTAAATGTGAAACAATTGTGAGAGACAAAGAAGGATACTACATTTTAGTGAAAGGGAAAATCTGTCAAGAAGATCGAACAATCATAAATATTTATGCTCCTAACAAGGGCGCCTCTAAATACGTGAGGCAAATGATGGAAAAACTAAGTGAAAGAATAGATGCATCTACAATTATAGTGGGGGATTTTAATACACCACTATCAACTCTGGACAGAACATATCAAAAGAGAATCACTAAAGAAACAAAACATTTGAACAGTATATTAGAGGAGCTGGATCTAATTGACATATATAGATCATTACACCCAAACACAGCAGGATATACATTTTTCTCAAGTGCACATGGATCATTCTCCAAGATAGACCATATGCTAGGCCACAAAGAAAGGCTGAATGAATTCAGAAATATTAAAATCATACAAAACAATATCTCTGACCACAGTGGATTCAAGCTGGAAATTTGCAAGGGACAGAGGCCCAGGTTTCACACCACGATTTGGAAATTAAACAGCATACTCTTAGAAAAACAGTGGGTCAAAGAGGAAATTTCAAAAGAAATCAATGACTACCGTGAATCCAATGATAATGATATCACAACATGCCAAAATTTATGGGATGCAGCAAAAGCAGTACTGAGAGGGAAATTTATAGCCATAAATTCATATATCAAAAAAGAAGAAAGAGGGAAAATTGAAGAACTAAATGCACATTTGAAGGAATTAGAAAAACAACAACAAAGTAACCCAACAGGAAGAAGAAAGAAGGAAATAACAAAAATAAGAGCAGAACTAAATGAAATAGAAAAGAAGAAAGCACTTGAAAAGATAAACAAGATCAAGAGCTGGTTTTTTGAGAAGATCAACAAAATTGACAAACCTTTAGTGAGACTAACAAAGAAAAAAAGAGAGAAGATGCAAATACACAAAATAAGAAATGAGAAAGGCGATATCACCACTGACCCCACAGAAATAAAGACTATCATAAGAGGATACTTTGAAAAACTATATTCCAACAAAAATGACAATTTAGCGGAAATGGACAAATTCCTAGAAACACATAAGCAGCCCATATTGACAAAAGAAGAAATTGATGATCTTAACAAACCAATGACAAGCAGAGAGATAGAATCAGTTATTAAAAATCTCCCAACTAAGAAGAGCCCAGGGCCAGACGGCTTCACAGGTGAATTTTACAAAACTTTCTGGAAAGAACTAACACCAATCCTGCTGAAACTATTCCAAAAAATCGAAACAGAAAGAACGTTGCCAAACTCCTTCTATGATGCCAACATTACCCTAGTACCAAAGCCAAACAAAGACACCACAAGAAAGGAAAATTACAGACCAATTTCTCTAATGAACCTAGATGCAAAAATACTTAACAAAATACTTGCTAATCATATTCAACAACACATTAAATGAATTATACACCACAACCAAGTGGGATTCATCCCAGGTATGCAAGGATGGTTCAACATAAGAAAATCAATCAACGTAATACACCATATAAACAGATTGAAGGAAGAAAATCACATGATTATATCTATAGATGCAGAAAAAGCATTTGACAAAATACAGTACCCTTTCTTGATAAAAATACTCCAAAAGATTGGAATACAAGGAAATTTTTTGAATATGATAAGGAGTATATATGAAAAATCTAAAGCCAACATTGTTTACAATGGAAAATCCTAGAACCCTTCCCTCTAAACTCAGGAACAAGACACGGATGCCCATTGTCTCCACTCCTATTTAACATTGTCTTAGAAGTACTTGCTCGAGCACTGAGGCAAGAACCAGATATAAAAGGCATTCAAATTGGAAAGAAAGAAGTCAAAATTTCATTATTTGCAGATGACATGATCCTATACATAGAAAACCCTGAGAGATCTACAACAAAGCTTCTAGAACTCAAAAATGAGTTTAGTAAAGTCACAGGTTATAAGATCAATGTGCAAATATCAGTAGCATTTCTGTACACCAATAATGAGCAAGATCAGGAGGAAATCAAGAAACAAATACCATTCACAATAGTAAATAAAAAAAATCAAATACTTAGGAATAAATTTAACTAAAGAGGTAAAAAACTTATACACGGAGAACTATACAAGACTGTTCAAGGAAATCAAAGAAGACCTAAATAAATGGAAGAATATTCCTTGTTCATGGATAGGAAGACTGAATATTATTAAGATGTCTATCCTACCAAAACTGATCTACGCATTCAATGCAATCCCAATAAAAATCAACACAGCCTTCTTTAAGGAACTAGAAAAACTAACTATGAAATTTATTTGGACAGGAAAGAGACCCCAAATAGCCAAAGACATACTGAAAAGAAAAACGAAATTGGAGGAATCACACTACCTGACTTCAAAACATACTACAAAGCTACGGTGGTGAAAACAGCATGGTATTGGCATAAGGAGAGACACACAGACCAATGGAATCGAATTGAAAGCTCTGATATAGAACCTCACATATATAGTCACATAATATTTGATGAAGCCACCAAACCCTCTCAACTGGGAGAGAGTGGCCTATTCAACAAATGGTGTCTGGACAGTATGGTGGTTTCTCAAAAAACTAGCCATAGATTTGCCATATGACCCAACAATACCACTGCTGGGTATATACCCAGCAGAACTGAAAACAAGGACACAAACCGATATATGTACACCAAAGTTCATAGCAGCATTGTTCACTATCGCCAAAAGTTGGAATCAACACAAATGCCCATCAGCAGATGAGTAGATCAATAAAATGTGGTATATACACACAATGGAATACTATTCAGCTGTAAGAACAAACACACTACAAACACATGTGATAACATGGATGAATCTTGAGAACCTTATGTTGAGTGAAGCAACCCAGACACTGAAGGACAAATACTACATGACCTCAATGATATGAAATAACCAAGCTGCCCTAGATAGCAAGAGACTGAACGAAAGGCTTACAGGAAATCAGAGGGTGGAGGAAGGATGTGAGCCGATTTCTGCAGGGGTAGAATTTAAGATGAGATGTTGGTAAGTATGAACACAAAGAAAAGATAAAATGGGGGCAAGGGGTTGCCTTTGGTTGGGCCTTTGCAGGTTTGAGGGTGGCTGGGGATGGGCGGATGGGTAACATTGACCAAAAGTGGGGGGAGGGAGGGGTAGCATACGAACACAGAAGAGTGTCAGGTGTTGGTGGAGAGTAAAATGCCGAGAAAATCATATCAAAATATAAAAAAGAGGGTTACCTGTTTAGAATGCTCAGAGGGGAGGATCTGATGCAGGGCGGGCTCCTGGGGAATGTCTAAATGCTCATTCTGCCAGAGTGGGTGACACCATGGGGTAGAAACCCAAGTAGTGAGAGTGGGGATGGACCCACATCCTGGGGAGGACTAATGCCATCAAATAGAGGGAACTGTATCCCTCAAGAGAAAGGGTGGCTCCCAGGGCATTGGGGCAGTTGAGCAAGTTAGGCCCTGAACACTATTCCATCTATCTCTGGAAGTGGCTCCTCGGGAAACAGAGGTTGTCTGTCAGTGTGGGCACCAAGGTGGAAGGTAAAATGGAAATTAAATGTGTGCAACCAAGGTAAATGGGGGGTAAGAGAGGAGTTTTGTGAGAGTACACAAGGATGGATATAAAACATGTAATATTACACCATAACATATAGGAGAGGACAAACTGATAATGTAAACCATAATGTAAAACATAGGATAACTAAGAATTTAAAAAACTGTGTGTCCTAAAGTATGCACCACAATGTAAGCACAGACGTCACCTTGTTTGAAAGCTATTGTCTCAGACTCTGTACATCACGTTAAGTGAATATGATGTGAATAGGGTGTAAGAGTATTGCTGTGGAAGGGAAAAGGTTTTGTGGTGGATGTATGGGAGTGCTGTATATTATATATATGCATTGCTGTGGTCTAGGGCTCCTGTGAAGAGAAGTTCAATAATTAAGGGATAAAAAAAAAAGAAAAGAAAAAGATAGAATGTAGAATTTTTTCCAAGTCAACACGTATTCTTTATCTAACCTTTAACCCCATCGCTATATGCCATTTCCTAGTAAGGGATGCTGACATTATATTGGGCTTCAAATTTCAGGGAGTTCTGGATCACAGAGTGGTTCAACAATGGCAATGGAGGAATACTGGTATAGGATACCATTGACAGGTGATATATGGCTGACAGGGAGCTGTACAGAACATATGTCCAGGGTGCATGGTAATGTTTGGATATACTCATAGTGGCAACAATTAAAAACCACAGCAGGGGGGGTACTGGGTTCCTGGCCAGTGGTGCTCTGTCATGGTCCCTAGGGGCGCAGCAACAGTCTCCCAGGTGCAGCGGTGGGGACCGGGAGGGAGTGAGGGTTCAACAGTGAGCCCCTGATGCTAATGACTATGCTTGTGAGCTGATATGCCTGAAATAAGAACAAGGCCTAGAGCAGCATTGTGCCTGGGAATTTCCTCCTGTCAGCCTTCATGTAACTCAAATGTGGCCAGTCTCGAAGCCAAACTCAGCATGTAAATGCAATGCCTTCCCCACAGCATGGGACATGACACCTGGGGATGAGCCTCCCTGGCACCGAGGGACCGCTATCAACTACCAACTGATGATGCAACTGGAAAATGACCTTATACGGAAGGTTCAATGCGGATCAGCAGAATATCCCTCTCTACATAAAATAACATGACTTTAAAATGCTGTTTGACCTAATGTAAGGGGGAAATGGAAAGGAGAAATGAGTTTATATGGCTACGAGTCTCTACAAAAGGGTCTGGAGGCTGTCAGAAGGATTGCCCTTATGCACAACTGAGCAGAGTCTGAGAGACAGATAAAGCAGATACAACCCCCAGGTATTGGTTCCTTTGAGGGCTAAAGAGACCCATGGGAGTTATGGTTATGGCAGATGGGGTTAACTACCAGGTCAGATGGCCCCTCTTTGGAACTGGTGTTTATGTGTGATGAATCTGGACTCAGATGGGATCTCTCGTCATAAGACTTTCATGCTAATGTGCTGGAGTTGCAGTTAGTGTTGGGGTTTAAGATATATTTAGGGGATTTGAATCTCTGGACTGACAATGTGATAGCCAGGTCCTGAGCCTCAACAGACTCCAGCATCTACAATCTGATTTATTGGACTCACCACACTCAGCTAAGATGGAGTTGAAGAAGGACAACCACCACACCATGGAGCCTAGAGTGCCTACAACTGAAAGCGGGAGGATTGCATCCAGCATCCATGTGGAATCTGAGCCTCCTCTTGACATAGAGGTGCAATGGACACAACCAATCCAATGTCCACATAGAAAAGGTGGCATTGGATTGGGAAAAGTGGACATGGTGGCTGATGGTATGGGGAAAGGCAGGAAGAGATGAGAGGTGGAGGCATCTTTGGGACATGGAGCTGCCCTGGATGGTGCTTCAGGGGCAATCACCGGACATTGTAAATCCTCACAGGACCCACTGGATGGAATGGGGGAGAGTATGGGCCATGATGTGGACCATTGACCATGAGGTGCAGAGGTGCCCAGAGATGTACTTACCAAATGCAATGGCTGTGTCATGATGATGGGAATGAGTGTTGCTGGGGGGGAGTGGTGGGGTGGGGGTGGTGGGGCTGAAGGGGTCCTCATATATATTTTTTTAATGTAATATTTTTACAAAAGCAATTAAAAAAAAGGAGCATTGTCAAAATATTACCATTAAACAAAGTATTTCCCCCTTCCCCCAAAAAAAGGGGTGTGCCAGAGCCTGAAAAGACAAGACAGGAGAGAGAGGCCTGGTAGAGAGTCTAGAAATGAATATATCAATAAAAGTAACTAAAGTGTCAAAAGAATGGTGAAAATAAAATATGACAGATAAAACTCAAATAGTCAAGAATAAATTTATCCAAAGATGTAAAGCACTTGTATTCAGAAAACTGCAACTCAATATTTTAAAAACATAAAAAAAGGCCTAAATAACTCAAAGAACATTCCATGCCCACACATTGGAAGACTAAATATCATTAAGATGTCAATTCTACTCAAATTGATATACAGAGTCAATGCAATCCTGATAAAAATTCCACCAGCATTTTTTAAATTGAAATCATGAATATCAAACTTATTTGCCAGGTTAAGGGGTCTTGAATAGCCAGAAACATCTTAAAAAGGAAAAGCAAATTCTCATCTCCAGACTTTAAATCATATTTCCTAGCTATAGAAGTTAAAAAAAAAAAAAAGCATGGTACTGGCATAAAGACAGACACATAGACAAATGGAATCAATCTGATGGTTCAGAAACAGATCCTGACATGTATGGTCAAATGATTTTTGACTAGCCTGTCAAACCCACACAGCTCAGGCAGAATAATCCATTCAACAAATGGTGCTGAAAGAACTGGATATCCATAGCCAAAAGAAGGAAAGGGGACCACTCTTTCACACCTTATCCAAAAATTATCTCAAAATGGATCAAAAACCTAAAAATAAAAGAACCATAAAGCTTCTAGAAGAAATTGTGGGAAAGTATTTTCAAGACTTGGTGGTAAGTGGTGGATTCTTAAAAGACATAAGAGGAGGAATGAGATGTGGACTACTGATGGTTAATATATGTAGAAGTTTTAATTAGCTTTGCTATAAAAGTGTGGAAAAGTATAGAGTGGATGGTAATACATAGTGAGTAAAAGCTAGTTTATAAATGGGGATGTGGTTGAAAATGTTAGTCTAGGTATGAAATGCCAATTGACAGAATGCTAGAGAATAATCTAGGAACTAAATAGCACAGTAAACCAAGAGGTGGATGAGAATTGTGTTTGATGGTACAGATGCAAGAGTGTCCTTTGTTAGCTAAAGCAAATGTACATCACTACTGCAAGGTGGTGGGAACGTGGAGAAGCATGGGAAAAATACAACTAGAGGGACCTTTGGACTCTGGTTAGCAGCAATAATATAATATTCTTTCATCTATGCCAAAGATGTACTGTGTTGATAATGGGGCAATGTGGAGTATGTGTGCCAAATGTACACTATGGACATGGTAACAATCAGATGATATTCTTGTCTGTAACAAATGTTCAGATAGAGGGGTGTAGTTTGGGAATTCTGCACATGTGGATGATTATAAGTTTACAACTTCTTCCATAAAAATATACTTTAAAAAGTAATGAGGGTGGGTTGGGGGAAAAATACACCAAATGTAAGATAAGGACTTTAAGATTTTGACAATAATTTTTCATAATTTGTAACAAATGTCTCATGAAAATTCAAGGGTGTTGATGGAGGGTTGATGTATGTGACCCCTGTATGATGTTATACATTTGCTTTGTAAGCCCACAATTTTTACCATACTTATTATTTATGTATGATCATATATAAATGATATAAAGATAATAATAGGGTGGGTTGGGGGAAAATGCTTTGGTTAGTTGTAATAGTTTGACAATGTCCTTTAATCATTAGTTAAAAATGTTTAAAAACATTTCAAGATATTGGTGGTAGGGTGAGGTATGAGAGTTCTGTGTGATGCTATATGTTTGTTTTTTAAACTCCCAACTATTATTATATACTTATTGTTTATGTATGCTTATGTATGAGAGATATACTTCAATAAATTTTTTAAAAGATTTATTTATTTATTTCTCCCCTCCCCCCGTTGTCTTTTTTCTGTGTCTATTTGCTGCGTGTTCTTTGCCTGCTTCTGTTGTTGTCAGTGGCATGGGAATCTGTGTTTCTTTTTGTTGCATCATCTTGTTGTGTCAGCTCTCCATATATGCGGCACCATTCCTGGGCAGGCTTCACTTTCTTTCGTGCTGGGCGGCTCTCCTTATGGGGTGCACACCTTGCGCATGGGGCTCCCCTATGCAGGGACACCCTGCGTGAAATGGCACTCCTTGCATGCATCAGCACTGCACATGGGCCAGCTCCTCACGGGTCAAGGAGGTCCAGGGTTTGAATCGCAGACCTCCCATGTGGTAGATGGATGCACTAACCACTGGGCCAAATCTGCTTCCCTTTTTTTTTTTTTTTTAATTTTAAAAAGCTTGGGACCCACTGAATTGTTCAGTCTCCTTTCTGCAGAATAGGGAAGGAAGGAGGCTATTTGGGGAGTCAGGCAAGCTAAAATTAGATTTATAAAATAAAGTCTAAAAATTAGGTATGGCTTTTTTTTTTTATCACCATTTTACAGATGAGGGATAGGTACAAAGATCTCAAAGTACTTTCCCTGAAGTGACTCACCAAGTACATGCCAGGATCTAAGTACAGGGAAGTCTGACTTTAGGCTAACCCACTGTGGATATGACTCCACAAGAGTCACAATTCCACCCAAGTTGGGCTGCCCTCAAAGCCCATGGTGAGCCTCAACTACATCCAAGGGCTGCAAATATGATGGTCTGAAACCACCTCCCCAGCCAGGAGACTCATCGTAGAGACAGTGGAAAGAGCCACCATCTCCACTCTTTATACTCTATTAAACAGTGAGTGATGACTGTGTATGTAACCCTGTACTAGGCACAGGGCAGGGAGAGATGGATGTAAGCCTTATGGGAGTGATTTACAATCCAGTGAGGAAGAAATAAAGAATTAGCAAATACAACTTGAGGGGTCAGTGTTAGGATAACAGAACAGGTATGAAAGATGCTGGGAGTGGATGAGGTTCAAGCAGTTGAGCATCTGCTTCCCACACAGGATGCCCCAGGTTTGGTTCCTGGTGCCTTCTGAAAACAAGCAAACAAATGAATAAACCAACTCAAGGGAGCCTATGTGGCTCAGTGGTTCAGTGCCAGCTTCCCACATATGAGGTCCCAGGTTCAATGCCCAGTCCTGGTACCTAAAAAAAAAAAAAGTTACCTAAGTCAGAGAACACAAGACTAGAGCTGGGAATCAAGGAGGAGGAGGAAGCAGCCAACTGATGAGGGGCTATTTCCACATCAAGGACATAGCCAGTGAAAAGTGGAGAAGGAAGACAGAGCTTGAGTCACTGGGTAACCTCCAAGGGAGGAGGGCATGGCAAAGAAACTCATTTAAAATGGGCAAAGTATTTAAATAGACATTTCTACAAAGAACATATACAAATGGCAAATAAGCATATGAAAAGCTGCTTAAGTCTATTAGCCATTAGGGAAAGGCACATCAAAAGCATAATGAGTTATTACTTCACACCCATACGAAAGGCTATTATTTTTAAAATTGGAAAATAGCAAGTGCTGGTGAGGATGCATATAATTAGGAAAACTTGTACACTGTTAGTAGGAATATAAAATAATGCATTGGCTGTGGAAAACAGCTTGGCAGTAACTCAAAAAGTTAAACTTAGAATTACCATATGACCTGGCAATCCCACTTCTGGATATGTATCCAAAAGAACTGAAAGCAGAGATTTAGACAGGTATTTGCATGCCAATGTTCAGAGCACAATAGAGAAAAAGTAGAAGCCAAATAACTATCAACAGAAGAATGGATAAGCAAAATGTGGTAAATATATATGATGGAATATTATTCAGCTCTAAGAAAGAAGTTCTGATGCATGAGACAACATGGATGAACCATGAGGACATTACATTCAGTAAAATAAACCTGGCACAAAAGGACAAATATTGTATGATCTCACTGATATGAAAGAATTATAATAAGCAAAATCATAGAGTTAGAATTTAGATTATAAGTTACCAAGAGATAGAATGGGGTAGAGAATGGAGAGCTGATGCTTAAATTGTGTAGAATTTCTATTTAGGTTGATTATAAGTGTTTGGGAATGGATAGTGGTGATGGCAGGACCTTACTGTGAATTATGTTTGTAAATGTGGTTGAGAGAAGTTTAAGGTCATATACGTTACTAGAAGGAAAATTAGAAGCCAAAACATGGGATTGTTTAATTAAGTGAATACTGTTGTGGATGATGGACTGAGGTTAATAGTACATATATAAAATTGTTCTTTCATGAATTATATCAAATGTCTGACACTATTATATGTTGTTAATAATAGGAAGGTAGATAAAAAACCACCTACCTAATGTAAACTATGGATTATAGTTATCACTAATATCTTATATTCCTTCATCAATCCTCACAAAGGTAATACACTAATGCAGAGTCAACAATAGAGGGAAACATAAGAACACTGTATTTTTTACATGAATTTTCTGTAAACATACAACTTCCCTAATTTTAAAAAATTGCAATAATTTAAGAAAGCATTATGCTAAGTGAAAGAAACTACACACAAAGTACTACATAGTCTATGATTTCATTAACATAAAATGTAAAGATAAATAAATGTATAAAGATGGAATGAGATTAGTGGTTATGTAGGACTGGGGATTGATAGAGGTATTGAGAGGTGATTTCTAAGGGACATAGATAGGGCTTTTCTTCTAGGAGTGATGAAAATGTTCTAAACTTGATTGTGGTGATGAATGCACAACTCTGTGATTATACTAAAGTACACTTTGGATAGATTATATGGTATGTGACTGTATCTCAAAACAGCTTTTAAAACTTGGGGCACACATTGTGGAGGTTCTTGTAGTCCAGTGTAATACCATTGCATTTTACTGTAAGCTGGGAATGCATGGGGGTTTCTGTAAAGAGAAACAAGAGACAAGACCTGCCTTAGATTTCAACAGGATCATTCTGGCTGCTAGGTAAGAATGGACCACAGTGGCAAGCAAGTCAAAGGCAGACCAGTTAGGGAGCTACCACAGTAGTCCAGGCAAGTGATATGGTAGATGAGACAGAGCAGTAGCAGTTAGGGAAATGGGTGGTCAGGTTTTGCACATATTTGAAGTAGTTGGTGCTGGAATGATGTGGGGTAAGAAAGTGACACAACTTCAACTCCAAAAGAGAGAGGAATGAACAAACAGGAGGAACACAACTATGGATTAAAGGAGACTACTATTATTCTAATAATGTAAGAACTTGTAACACTGATATAAAGACAGTGGACACAAGAGGTTCTGAGGGGAGGGAAAGGGAAGAATAGGTATAACATGCAGTATTTTTGAAACACTGGAATAATTTTGCATGATACTACAATAACAGATACAAGTCACTATACATTTTCTCAAAACTTATAAAAATGTGCTGTGCAAATTGTGAAACATAATGTAAACTATAGACCATGCTTAGCAGTAATGCTTCAATGTTTTTGTCATGTGAAACAAATGGACCACATTAATGAATGATGATGTTCTTGGGGAAAAGTGTTAGGGGGAGGGAGTAGGGTATATGGGTATCCCTGATATTTTTTATGGAACATCTATGTCATTTAAAGCTCCATTAAAAATAAGGGAAACAAAATTTTTAAAAATTGTGACACTGAAGCAGAAGAACCAATGAAGTTGTCATGCTAGGCAAGAGAAAGACTGGAGTATCATCAAAACTATTTGATATTTGAAAACATGGAAAGAGATTCCAAAGGAAGAGTGCTTTGAATGAGATCCATAAAAAATAAAAATGATACATTGGTCTTCACCAAATTTTAAAACTGCAGATCTGAAAAAAAAAAACTATAAAGGTAAACTACAGATGAGGAATAATATTTGCAAACTTAACTATGACAAAGAAAGAACAGATACCTAGAATATCTGGAGCTGATATCTGGAACAGGTATCTAGAATATTAGCAGTGGATGTGGTTCAAGGAGTTGAGTGCCTGCTTCCCACATGGGAAGTTCTGGGTTCAGTTGCAGGTACTTGCTAAAATAAACAAAAAGAAAAAACAAGCAAAGAAATGAAAAAAAATTCAGGGGAGCCAATGTGACTTAGTGGTAGAGCACTGGCTTCCTGCTTACAAGGTCCTGGGTTCAACCCCTGGCCCTGACACCAAAAACAAACAAACAAAAACAAAAAAAACCCACAGATATATAGAATAAATTAAAAGAATTTCCAATATTGTCAAAATTCAACCATGAAAAAACAATTCTATTAGAAAATGGGCAATATATATGAGCAAACATTTCACCATAGTAGATAAATAGATTGGAAATAACTTCAGGAAGAGATGCTGTATATAATTAGCCATTAGGGAAATGCAAACTACACCATTATGATATATAACTACACATGATTAAAACAACTAAAATGCTGTTGGTGACAACATCAAATGCTAGTGAGGATGCAGAGAAATTGAATCTCTCATACATTGCATAAGGGAATGTAAAATGATATAGTCACTCTGAAAACTAGTTAGCAGTTTCTTATAAAACTAAATATATACTTATCATACAGCCCAGCAAGTGTACTCCTGTACATTGACCACATAGAAATGAAAATGTATTCCCAAACTAAAGCATTAGTTTGTTGTTTGAAAAGATTTAATCAAACTGATAAGCCTCTAGCTAGGCTAACCAAACATAAAATAGAGAAGATAAAAATTACTAATACCAGGAATAGAAGAGGGGTCATCACTACTGGTTCCACAGACATTAAATGAATAATCAGATAAGACTATGAACATCCCTAGGTCCAATAATTTGATAACTTAGATGTAATCACTCAAAAGTTCTTGAGAGGTGCAAGCTATCAAAACTCACACAAAAACAAATATATAATCAGAATAGCCCTATAGCCATTAAAAATTTGAATCAATAATATCATTCCAAAATGAAAGGACCTGGTTCAGATAGTTCACTGGCAAATTCTACCAAACATTTAAGGAAAAATAAAACCAATTCTCCACAGCCTCTTTCAGAAAACAAAGCAGAGGGAACATTTCCTAACACTCGCAAGGAGGCCAACATTATCCTAATGGCAAAACAAGGAAAAGATATTACTAATAAAAATCAAATGTTGAGGGAAGCGGACTTGGCCCAGGGGGTAGGACATCTGCCTACCACATGAGAGGTCCGGGGTCCAAACCCCGGGCCTCCTGACCCATGTGGAGCTGGCCCACATGCAGTGCTGATGTGCACAAGGAGTGCCCTGCCATGCAGGGGTGTCCCCTCCATAGGAGAGCCCCACGCACAAGGAGTGTGCCCCATAATGAGAGCCACCCAGCATGAAAGAAAGGGCCGCCTGCCCAGGAATGGCACCACATACATGGAGAGCTGACACACCAAGATGATGCAACAAAAAGAAACACAGATTCCTGTGCCACTGACAAAGACAGAAGCAGACAAATAAAAGAACACACAGCAAATGGACACAATGAACAGACAACTGGGGTGGGGGAGAAAGGGGAGAGAAATAAATTTAAAAAATCTTTAAAAAAAATCAAATGTTGAAAAAGCTACATAATGAAAGGTAAGCCTCCCTCTCATCCAGCCCCTGTTCCTTTAGTTTTTCCCCTGCCCAGACACCCACTTACCAATGTCACACATCTCCTTGCTGGATAGGCTGTCCAGGCAGAAGTATATATGCCTGTATCTGATTGTACAGCCTATTTTTTGCATTTTTTTTTACTTAAATTAAGTTATTCAGTCATTAAGCCAATGTTTCTTAAAGAAATGTCCAAAATAGACCTACCAGCATGACCATGTAACAAAGTCACATTAGGAAACTCTTAGTGAGAGGGAGTGACATGAAAAGGCAAAACAGACATAAACCAGGACTGCCCTAGACAAGTGGGAGCACACAGTCATCTTGAAGCTCATCCATCTGTTTAACAGCTCTATGGTAATCCAGTTCATGGACTTACTTTAGTTGACATATCAGTGATCTGGAGTCCACCAGGTCCACGAAGACAAATGTACCACCTCCAACTCCAGCAGCAGGAGGTCCAGTATTAAAGGATAAGAAACTCAGCACAGGGTCTGAACCCTCCCTAGTGCACAGGACTAACACCTCCCACAAACACTCCAGGGTGCAGAGCTCCAGGCAGCCTAGCACCTGAGGAGCCACAGACATCACCAAAGGCCTGGAGGAAGGAGCCTGGAGCTGAGCAACATGGGAGAGAGGGGCAGGACAGCTTCTAGCACTGCCCACATGCAGGCCCCACCCAGACCTCAGTACCCAGCCAGGCCTCAGACTGGGATGGTCCTGGCGACTTCTTGGTTCAGGTACCCAGGGCTTAGCTATTGGATCATCCGAACCAATCCTCAACTTCTGAGTTTTTTTCCAAATCTTTAACATTCTCCATTTAATTTTTAGGCCCATTCAACTTTTCACCTTTGCTTTCTACTTAAGCATTATCTTGTCAACCTATTTTTTAGAGATTCCATTTCAAGTTTGAATTATGTTCCCGTTTTTCTTATTTTTTAATTTCTTCTCATTCATTTTTTGTTTTTTTTTAAATTTATCATGTCTTATTTCGTTTTCTTTTTTTGTCTCTATTTTTTTAATGTTACATTTTAAAAATATGAGGTCCCCATATACCCCCACTCCCTTACCCCACTCCTCCCACCATAACAACAACCTCCTCCATTATCATGAGACATTCATTGCATTTGGTGAATACATCTCTGAGCACCACTGCAATCATGGTCAATGGTCCACATCATAATCCACACTCTCCCAGTCCACCCAGTGGGCCATGGGAGGACATACAATGTCCAGTAACTGTCCCTGCAGCACCACCCAGGACAACTCCAAGTCCCGAAAATGCCGCCACATCACAACTCTTCCTCCCACTCCCTACCCCCAGCAGCCAACATGGCACTTTCTCCATACCAATGCCACATTTTCTTCAATTACTAATCACAATAGTTCATGCATAGAATATCAGTAAGTCCACTCCAATCTATACTCTATTCGTCCATCCTGTGGACCTTCTAAAATGGTTGTGTCCACTCCACATCTATATCAAGAGGGGGCTTAGATTCCACATGGATGCTGGATGCAATCCTCCTGCTTCCAGCTGTAGGCACTCTT
This sequence comes from Dasypus novemcinctus, assembly GCF_030445035.2. Classification (NCBI taxonomy): domain Eukaryota; kingdom Metazoa; phylum Chordata; class Mammalia; order Cingulata; family Dasypodidae; genus Dasypus; species Dasypus novemcinctus. Next base: position 25,960 of record NW_026688141.1, on the reverse strand, counting down.
GGCTCCCTGGTGTGGTGGTTGACCTTCTTCAACTCCATGTTAGTTGAGTGGGGTAAGTCCAATAAACCAGAATGTAGGAGCTGCAAGTCTGTTGAGGCTCAGGGCCTGGCTATCACATGGGCAGTCCAGAGATTCAGGTCCCCTGGGTATACATTAAACCCCAGCAACAACTACAGTTCTGGTAAAAGTAACAGGAGAGACTTGTGGACCAAGATCACATCTGAGTCCAGCTCCATCACACAGAAACACAAACTCCAAAGTAGGGGCAACTGGCATGGCACTGAACTCCATCTGCCATGACCATAGAACCTGTGGGTCTCTGTAGCCCTCAGAAGAACCAATACCTGAGGTTGTATCTACTTTATCTGTCTCTGGGACTCTGCTGAGGCATGCATAAGGGTGACCCCTCTGATAACCTCCCACCTCTTTTTGGAGACTCATAGCCATATAAACTCATTTGTCCTTTCCATTTCCCCCTTTTCTTCAGGTCAAAATGTATTTTTAACTCCTGGTATTATATGTAGATTGAGATATTCTGCTGGTCTGAGTTGACCCTTTTATTCAAGGTCATTTTCTAGTTACATCATCAGCTGGTACTTGGTAGTAATCCTTCGGCATCAGGGAGATTCATTCCCAGGCATCATGTCCCATGCTGGGGGGAAGGCAACACATTTACGTGCTGAGTTTGGCTTTGAGACTGGCCACATTTGAGCAACAAGGAGGCTCTCAGGAGGTAACTCTTATGCACTCTCCAGCTCTAGGCCTTGTTCTTATTTCAGGTGCACAGGCTCACAAGCATAGTCATAGTCTTTTGGTCTTTGCCATTGCACTTGGGGGATTGTTGCTATTCCTTTAGGGACTGTGATAGAGCTCCCCTGGCCATTTTCTTAATGCCTTATATATTCTTTTCAGAAACTATATGTCAGTATATGACGTAGGTCATGATGAACTTTCATCCATTTGTTGTGGGTTACTCCACACTTGCTCCTTTTCTCCCTATATTACTTTGGTACTTGAAAGTAACATGAAATTTTTCTGTTGGTATGCATACAATTTTAAAACATTATAGACAAAACTGAGATTCAAAATAGCTTCACCAAAGCAGAGATCTGTTTCTTTTCCTAGACTTTTAATGAAATTTTTTAAATTATGCAACTTTCTTTCTGATATTTCTGGACTCTCTACTTCTACCACTCTTAAAAATGGGTCCTCACTCTCATTATTTCTATTTCACCTTCTGTTGTTCATTTTCTTTCCCTATCTGACTACCAAATATTCCTTTTACATATACTCTATTGAGGAGAAACATTATTACATTGGCAAAATCTTGTCATTCTCTACGAATGTGTATATATTTTCAAAATCAATTACCTACAGGTTATTTCAATAAGATACATTGGATTTCATTTCTGAATTATCTTATTGCATATTTATATGTATTGTATTTCTACAATCACTAGATTTTAGTTTTTTATATATATTTTATAATGAAATTTCTTTGTTTTTATACTGAGTCATTTGACTACAGTTTTTAATTTTATATCAATCTATTTTCATACATATTTGGTATTAGCCATGGCAGTCTATATTCAACAAATTTTTAAAAATATCTATTGCTTCAGATTCACAATCACATAGGTTCAGTGTCATTTCTATATGGACTACAATATTACCACTATATGGCTTTATATCTATCATCAGGCACATACACTGACATCCCCCAAAGTAATCTTTATATTTCCCATGGTCCTCAAGGATTCTGGTTAATACTTGCTCTTGCGATGGTTAAAAAAAAACCAATATTTTATAAATAACCTCTAGAAAGAAAAATTCATTTAATAGGGTTTACTGAATTTTTAAAATTTAAGAACACAAACATTTATGTATATTCTGTCATGATCTTATTATTAAAACTTGAACACAAGTACATTAGTAAGAAACATGTAATTCAAAACCATACAAATATAGGTCTACAATTAGCTCACATTCCAGGATTTCAGAAATGCACTCCCAAGCATCCTATATCCTGGGGGTTTTCTGCTTCTCTCTGAGTGGATGGTCATTTGTGGAACTCATTCCACTCTGTTCTGAGCTGCATCTAAATAACCCACTGCTAAAATAAGCAATAATAAAATACTCAATGTCTTTCCCATGAGGTCAAGAACAAGATACATTAGTTCATTTTCATCACTGCCATTGAACACTGTACTGGAAATTCTAGCCAGGGCATTAGGCAACATAAAGAAATAAAGTCATCAAAATTGGAATGGAAGAAGTAAACTATCTTTATACACAGATGAAAGAATGCTTTCAACAGACAGTCCCAAGGAATCCACAATACAACTGGAAGAAATGGAGATTAAGCAAACTTGCATTCTATAAGACATGCACTCAAAAGTCCGTTTTGTTTATATAGCAGAAAATAATATGAAATGGATTTTTTAAAGAAAATCCATTCATTTAGCCTCTAACAAATAAAATATCTAAGAATGAATTTAATGAAAGGGTGAAGACTTGAATAACTGGCATGCATACATGGAAGAATTTAAGAAGACATATACATATGGCAAGACAACCATTGTTAATGGTTGATGGGACTCATTTGCTCTAATATCAATACTACACACAGGGAACTACAGATTCAATATAATAGTTATAAAAATCCTGGCAGCCTTATTTTTTTCTTACAGAAATGGAAAAACTAATTCTCAAATTTACATGACATCAGTAAGGGGCTTGACTGGTAAAACAATCACCTATTTCTCTTGTGAGATTGGGTAGATTAATTTATGTAACATGAAGACATTTGGCTGACTTAGATATGTAGGATTTGTGGGATCCTATAAGGGATACTGGGGTCACAGAAAAGAGGGATTAATTCTTCCCCTTAATGGAGAGACATCATTTTCCTGTAAGTCTTGAGGGGACTCAGAGGAAAGGATGTGGAATATCTCTGAGAACAGAGCTGTGTCTCTCCTTTGGGGGATTTTTGTTCAGGCTGGGTAAAGCTGTTGGATCTCAGAAGGAAGTGGAGGTCTCTGAAAGAACTAATAATTCACCATGTCCCTTCATCTGTATACCATAGGTCATAGGACCTGCAGTGAGTTAAGCATGAGCAAAGGTATAAACATTCATTCAACAACACTACTGACCAGTAAAATTCATGTGAAAACTACAAGGTCTCACTGCTACATCTCTTGGGAAGGGCATGATCTGGGAGAGGAAGGACTGAAATAGGAAAGGTGCACACACCAAGCTGCTCAGAGAGTTATTCAGGTCTTTCAACAGGGAGCCAAGTGTTGTTGACCACCTCCAGATAAGTTCTCATATCACTGATTGGACTTTTCAAATGCAAAGTTTTTATTTCTGTTGATTTACTACTTTCTATCTCTTTATTAATATTCTCTATTTGGTGAGACATAATTCTCATATTTTCCTTTTACTCATAGAGCATATTAAAACTAGTAATTTATAATCTTTATTTATCAAGTTCAAAATCTGGGCTCCAGAATGAGGAGGATGGCGGTGGAGTAAGGAGCTCCCAGAGTCAGCGCCTGCTACAGGGCAGTTAGTAAACACCCAGAGCTATCTGGAGCTAGGTGAAGCATCCATCTGGGGGCTCAAGGAGGCCAGAAGAGCATCCTGCCACATCCTTGAAGGAATGGAAGGAGGAGACTGCCCATCTGCAGAGAAAACTTGTAAGTAGATCACTCCACACCACAGAGGCCAGTGCCCATCCTCTACTGAAGGTATAAGCCACACCACAAGCTGTTCTATGGCTGGAATTGAAAGCTCCACTTCCAAAAAATGGGGAGGAAGAGATAGTTGGGCACCAACTTCAGCTGCTGATGAGTAAATTCAGTGGGCCAAAGTATAATCCTAAGAACAACTAAAGTTTGGGACTGTCCATGTCAAAAAGAGGCTGGTAGCTGCCATCTTCACTCCACACTTGGCATGAGGGGAAGCAGGGTGGACTGACAATCACAGAGCTGGTGGGGACCAGTTTCCTTCAATCCAGGTCAGATTGCAGCTCTAGCCTAGGCACCAGTGTCGCCTCCAGCAGGGAAGAAGCTGCAGGGACCTGCATCAGCCTCTCCAGGAAATTACCAGCCAAGCCATGAAGGCCAGTGTTTATTCTACTTTGGCAGCATGAGCCACCCCAGGAGCTATTCTGTGGCTGGAATTGGAAGCTCCATTTCCAAAAAACAGGGAAGAAGGAGATGGTTGGCCATGATTTCAGCTACTGATTAGTAAATTCAGCTTACTAAAGTCTAACCCTAAGAACAGGTAAAGTATGAACCTGTCTAAGCTGGAAAGAGTCCAATGGCCACCATTTTGACTCCAAACCCCAGCCTGAGGGGAAGCTGGGCTGACCAAAAGTCATGGTGATGGTAGGAACCAGTTTCTTTCACCTAGATGAGCCTGCAGTCCTTGACTAGGCTTCAGCCCCACCTCTGGTAGGGAAGAGACTGGCCGGCCCTGCACCGTCCTATCCAGGTAACTTCAGGTACATTTGGCTGGCACAGACTGAATAATCAGAAGTCTATCAGGTCAACAGCAGTCATCTTGAACCTGCACTGCATAGATTGCTGCCCACACCTGCAGCTCCATCCTCACCCCAGGCAGGGAAGAAAGGGACGTGAAACTTCATCAGTCTCTCTGGGCAACTAGAGTCTAGGGCTGCATACTTGGGATTATTCTGTCCCAACCCTTGGCAAGAAGAAAGTTGGGAAAACCTTCATTGGTCCCTTAGGCAATGCAGGCAGTTTGAGCCTCCACAGCGTATAGCACCTACTGCACAACCAGGAAGGGAGAAATAGCAGGAAGTCCTAAACTAAAGAGAAAACCTCACCCAAAATAAATACTCTAATAAGCCAGACGCCAAGATACCAACATAAAATCACAATGCACACCAAGACACAAGAAGAAATGGCCCAGTTAAAGGAACAAGATAAGCCTCCAGATGACATAAAGGAGCTGAGACAACTAATTGCAGATGTTCAAACAAATCTCCTTAATAAATTCAATGAGATGGCTAAAGAGATTAAGGATATTAAGAAGACATTGCATGAGCACAAAGAAGAATTTGAAAGCATACATATAATAATAGCAGATTTATGTGAATGAAAGGCACAATAAATGAAATTTTAAAAACTTTGGAATCATATAATAGCAGATTTGAGGAGGTGGAAGAAAGGATTTGTGAGCTTGAAGAAATGGCCTCTGAAAGTGAACATACAAAAGAACAGATGAAGAAAAGAATAGAAAAATTGAACAAGGTTTCAGGGAAACTAAATGACAGCAAAAGAAATGCAAACATATGTGTCATGGGTGTCCTAGAAGGAGAAGAGACAGGAAAAGGGGAAGAAAGAATACCTGAAGAAATAATGACAGAAAATTTCCCAATCCTATTGAAGGACATAAACATCCATGTTCAAGAAGCAAAATATACTCCCATCCAAAAAAGTCCATATAGACAAACTTCAAGACACATACTAAAAAGAATGTAAAATGCCAAAGATGTAAAGAGAATTCTAAGACTAGCAAGAGAAAAGCAATGCATAACATATAAAGGATATCCAAAAAGATTAAGTGCTGATCTCTTACCAGAAACCATGAATACAAGACAATGGTGTGATATATCTAAGATACTACAAAAGAAAAACTTCCAGCCAAGAATCTTATATCCAGCAAGATTGTCTTTCAAAAATGAGGGCAAACTTAAGATTTCACCATTGTAAATTATGTTAGCTGTGGGTTTTTCATATATACCCTTTATCATGTTCAGAAAGTGTCCTTCTATTCCTATCTTTTGCAGTGTTTTTACCAGGAACGGGTGCTTTAGTTTGTCAAATGCTTTTTCTGTATCTAAAAATACGATCATGTGATTTTTTTCCTTTTCTGGTCATGTGACATATTAATTACATTGATTGATTTTAAGTTGAATCATCCTTGCATACCAGGGATGAATTCCACTTGGTCGTGGTGTATAATTCATTTGATGTGTTGTTGAATATGATCAGCAAGTATTTTGTTGAGGGTTTAAAAAGATTGGCCTGTAATTTTCCTATCTTGTGGTGTCTTTGTTTGGCTTTTGTATTAGGGTAATGTTGCCATTATTGAATGAGTTAGGCAATTTCCTTCTATTTCAATTTTTTGAAAGAGTTTAGGCAAGATTGGTGTTAGTTCTTTCTGGAATGTTTGGTAGAATTCACTTGTGAAGTCATCTGGCCCAGGGCTCTTCTTAGTTGGGAGGTTTTAAATAACTGATTCTCTTTATTTGTGATTGGTTTATTGAGATCAACTTCTTTCATCAATGTAGGTTGCTTATGTGTTTCTAGGAATTTGTCCATTTCCACTAAATTGTCTTTCTGTTGGCATAGAGACTTTCAAAGTATACTCTTTGGATAGTCTCTATTTCTGTGGGGTCAGTGGTGATATCCCCTTTCTCAGGTATATAGAGTATATAAATATGTTTAGATATTAATTGGGTATTGTCCTTCAAGGTAGACATGACAACTGAGGGAGTGTTGAGCTCTACTGCATTCCCCAATTTAACAGCAACAATCCCCCAAGTCCTAGGGCAAAGACCAGAGAAGGATGGTAGAATGATGGGCCCTGGATACTGAGAACTATGCTTATAATCCTGTGTGCTTGAAATTTCAACTAGGCCTAGAGCTGCAAGGTACCTAAATGTTACCTCCTGAGAGCCTCCGTGATGCTTAAATGTGGCCACTATCTAAGCCAAACTCAGCATGCACTACCTTCCCCCAAGTATGGGACATGAGTCATGGTGATAAGCCTCCCTGGTGCTGAGGGATTACTACCAATTACTAGCTGGTGATGCAACTAGGAAAAGACCTTCAATAAAAGGGTGAAATGGTAAAGACAAATGAATTCATATGGCTAAGAGATTTCAAAATGAGTCAGGAGGTCATCAGAGGGGTCATGCTTTTGCATGTCTCAGAAGGATCCCAGAGATAGCAAAGTAGATACAACCCCAGGTAGTGGTGCTCCTGAGGGCTATGGAAACACACAGGTTCTCTGGTCATGGTAGATGGCTCTGGAGTTCAGTGCCTTGTCAGTGGGCCATACTTTGGAATTTGTGCTCCTGAGTGTGGTGGAGTTGGACTCCATCTCTACACATGCCTCTTCTGTCACTTTTACTGAACATGTGGCTGGCACTGGGGTTGGTGTATGCTCAGGAGAATTCAATCTCTGGACTGTCCATGTGCCAGCTGGTCCCTGAGCCTCAGCAGAATTGCAAAACCTACTCTCTGGTTCATTGATCTTAACCAGGTCAGCTAACAGGGAGGTGAGGATGGTCAACTACCACACCAGGGAACTGAGAGAGTAGACAACTACAAGCGGGAGAATTGCATCAATCAACCATATTGGATCTACACTTCCTCTTGATTTAGAGGTGATGTGGACATCACGATCCCAGGGTCCACAGGATGAAGAATAAAATATGGATTAGAGTGGACTTACTGGTATTCTATTATAGAACTATTGTGACTCTAGCAATGGAAGAAATTGTATCATTGATGTGGAGATAGTGGCCACAGGTGCTGCTGAGGACAGGGAGAAGAAAATAGAGGTGTGACACGAGGGCATTTTCAGGACTTGGATTTGTCCTGAATGATATCTGAGGGAGAGATGCAGGACCTTATATATCCTACCACAACCCACTGAATAGACTAGGAGAGAGTGTAAACTACAATGTAAACTATAATCCATGCAGTGCAGCAGTGCTCCAAAATGTATTCACCAAATGCAATGAAAGTGCCACACTGATAAAAGAGGTTGTTGATGTGGGAGCAGAGAGTGGATAAGGAGTGGGGTATATGGAAACATCTTATTTTTTTAATGTAACATTTTGTGTGATCTATGTATCTGAAAAAAGACAAGAAAAAAATTTGCTAAAAAAAATGAGAGTTTAGAATATTCACAGATAACCAGAAACTGAGAGAATTTCTAACCAAGAGATGAGATTTTCAGGAAATTCTAAAGGGTGGGCTAGAGCCTGAAAAGAAAAGACTGGAGAGATGGGCCTAGCAGAGAGTCTAGAAATCAAGCTTATATCAGTAAAAGTAACTAAAAGTGAAAAAAGAGTGATGAAAATAAAACATGCCAGAAAACTCAAATACTCAGGAATAAACTTAAACCAATGTTGTAAAGCACTTGTATTCAGAAAGCTGCAACTCAATGTTAAAGGAAATCAAGAAATGCCTAAATAACTGGAAGAACATTTCATGCTCATGGATTAGAAGACTAAATATCTTTAAGATATCAATTCTACTCAAATTGATACACAGATTCAATGCAATCCTGATAAAAATTCCACCAACATTTTTAAAATTGAATACACAGGGACGTGGCTATGGCTCAATCAGCTGGGCTCCCATCTACCATATGGGAGGCCCTGGGTTCATGTCCCAGGGCCTCTTTGTGAAAGGCAGGCTCACCCGCCACCCAGCCCGCAGCACTGCTGAGAGGCAACTCAACAAGGTGATGCAACAAAAAAAAGGGAGACAAGCAAAAAAAAAAAAACACACAAAAGAGAGCACAGCAAATGGGCACAGAGAGCAGACAGCAAGCAAGCTGCAAGAGGGGAGGGGAAATAAATAAATAAGTACACACACAGAAGGAACACAGTGAATGGACACAGAAAGCAGACAGCACATCAAAAAAGCCACAAGGTGGGGGATAAAATTTTTTTTGAAAACATGACTATCTAATATTTGGAAAGGTAAGTAGTCCTCAATAGCCAGAAACATCTTAAAAAGGAAAAATGAACTTTCCTCTCTAGAGTTTAAATTATATTACTTAGCAATCATGGTAAATACAGCATGGTACTGGCAAAAGACAGTGGAACCAAACTGATGGTTCAGAAACAGGCCCTCACATGTATGGTCAAGTGATTTTTGACTAGCCTGTCAAACCCACACAACTCAGACAGAACAGTTCATTCAACAAATGGTGTTGAAAGAACTGGATATCCAAAGCCAAAAAAAAAAAGGAAAAAGGACCCCTATTTCACACCTTATCCAAAAATTAACTCAAAATGGATTAAAAAAAAACAAAAACAAAAAATTAAACAAGAATACAGCTTCTAGAAGAAATTGTAGGAAAATAGCTTCAAGACCTGGTGGTAGGTGGCAGATTCTTAAAGGAGATAAGAGAAGGACTGAGATGGACTACTGATGTTCAATGTATGTAGTTTTAAAAGCTTTAATGTAAATATGTGGAAATGCATAGAGTTGGATGGAAACACATAGTAACAGCTAGTTTATAAATGGGGATATGGCTGAAAATGGTAGTAGTCTAGGTATGTAAATGCCAATTAACAGAATGCTAGAGAATATTCTGGGAACTGAATAGCACAGTAAACCAAGAGATGCATGAGAATTATGGTTGATGGTATAGATGCAAGATTGTCCTTTGTTAGCTAGAGTAAATGTACTTATTGCAGGGTCGTGGGAATGTGGAGAAGCATGGGAAAGATACAACTGGAGTGACCTATAGACTGTGGATATCAGTAATAATACAATATTCTTTCATTTATGCCAAAGATATACAGTACTGATTATGGGGCAGTATGGAAAATGTGTGCTAAATGTACACTATGGATGTGGTAACAATCAGATGATATTATATTATTTGTAATAAATGTCCCACCACAGTGTGGTGTGTTGATAGAGAGGTATTGTTTGGGAATTCTGCATGTGTGCACAATTTTTTTATAAATTTACAACTTCTGTCATAAAAATTATATTTTAAAAATAATAGCATGGATTGGGAAAACATACATGAAATAGAAGATAAGGACTGTAATTAGGAAGATTTTGACAATATTCTTTCATAATTTGTAACAAATATCTCACAACAATGCAAGGTGTTGGTGAAGGATTGATGAATGGACCCCTGTATTATATTATGCACTTTTGCTATGTAAGTTCCCAACTTTTACTATGCACTTACGGTTTTGTATGTTCATATATAAATGAAATAAAGATAATAATAGGGTGGGTTGGGGAAAATACTTCAGTTAGTAATAATATTTTGACAATGCTCTCTAATCATTAGTTAAATATTCTAACAACAATGCAAGGTATTGGTGGTATGGTGAGGTACAAGAGTCCTGTATGATGTTATATATGTGTTGTAAGTTCACAACTATTAATATTTGTTTATTGTTTATGTATGTTTACATGAGTGATATACTTCAATAAATTTTTAAAAATCTGAGCTTAATGGGGGATAGTTTCTATTAACTGACTTTTACCTTGTGTGTGTAGTATTTTTTCTTGTTTCAGTGCATGTGCAAAAAACTGGATCTTTGAATATTTTAAGGTGGCCAGTCTGGAAATCCCAGTGTGTCAGAGCTGGACTCAGTTGCATTTTCCTTACATGAGGCTTTTCTGTCCCTTATATCTGAACCTATTTTTAGTACCAGAGTTAAGAGATGTATGTCCAAGAGACTTAAATCTTTGGTCTGTCCATGTACCATTTGGCCCTGACTCTCAACAGATTTGCAACACCTACTCTCCAGTTCATTGGACTCACCCAGGACAACAAGGAGATGATGATGGACAACAAGCATGTCAAGGAACAGAGAGAGTCTGCAAATGGAAGCAAGATAGTCCCATCCATCTGCCCCATGGGATCTAAGCCCCCTCTCAGAGGTTAAGTGGGCATCACTATCCTAGAAACCTCCAGTTCAGGGAATGAACAATGGATGAGAGTAGACTTATTGTTATTCTACTACAGACTCATTATGATTCTGGCAATGGAAGAACTTTTATCACTGATGTGGAGGCAGTGGTCACTGGAGGTTCTGAGAGGAAGGGGAGGGAAAAACAGGTCTACTTTGGGGGCATTTTCAGGATGTGGGAATTGTCCTGAATGGCATTATAATGACAGATATAGGCTATTATATATCTTGTGATAACTTACAAAAATGTGGAGAGAGGTGGCGGACATGGCCCAGTGGTTAGGGCATCCATCTACCACATGGGAGGTCCACAGTTCAAACCCTGGGCCTCCTTGACCCGTGTGGAACTGGCCCATGTGCAGTGCTGATGTGTGCAGGGAGTGCCATGCCATGCAGGGTTGTCCCCCATGCAGGGGAGCCCCACACACAAGGAGTGCACCGTGCAAGGAGAGCCACCCAGTGCCAAAGAAATTGCAGCCTGCCTAAGAATGGCACCACCCACATGGAGAAATGACACAACAGGATGATGCAGCAGAAGGAAACACAGACTCCCATGCCACTGACAACAACAGAAGTGGACAAAGAAGATGCAGCAAATAGACACAGAGAGTGGACAACTGGGGTGGAGGGGAAGGAGAGAGAGAAAGAGAGAGAGAGAGAGAAATAAATAAATAAATAAATGTATGTATGTATGTATGTATGTAGGTATGTGGAGAGAATGTGAACTATAGTGTAAACAATAATCCAAGCTTAGTGGTCCAGTGCTCCAAAATGTGTTCATCAATTGTAACAAATGTATCACAGTAATGAAGGATGTTGTTAATGTGGGAAAGTATGGGAGGGTAGGGAGCAGGGCATATGGGAATTCCCTATATTGTTTATGTAACATTCATATAATCTAAGTATCTTTTTTTAAAAAAATAAAAACTACATAAAAAATAAAAGGATTAAACACCTTGATCAAGGGTGATTTATCCCAGGAACAAAAGAGGGGTTCAACACAATATCATTCAATGTTATAATCCTTATTTCTCAAGTAAGGAAATACTGCATGAACATTTCAATGAACAAAGAAAAGATATTTCCAAAATCCAATATCCTTTTATGTAAAAAAACACTCTGGAAAATAGTTTGAGATATTAACTTCCTCAATGTGATGAAAGATCGTGTACAATAACTCACAGCTAAAATTATAGTCAATGGTGAAATTCTGAAAATCCACAACCCAAGGCCAGGAACAGGTTAAGGTATATCAATTTTATCACTGCTACTCATTATTGTATAGGAAGTTCTGTCCAGAGCAATTAGGCAAGAGAATATAAAAGGCATACAAATTGTAAAGGAAGAAGTAAAGCTATCTCTTTACAAAGATTACATGATCCTTTATATACAAAATCCAAAAGAAAACTAAAAAAAAAAATGGATCTACTAAATGAATTCAGTAAATTTGCAGAGTATAAAACAAAAATCCAAAAATTAGTTACGTTTTGACACTCCAGCAAAGAATTATCTGAAATGAAAATGAAAAGATTCTACTCAATTGACATCTAAAAGAAAAAGTCCTAAGTATAAATTTAATGAAATAGGTGCAACACTGTACACTAAACTAGAAAAAAGACTGCTGAACACAATTGAAGACTGAAACCAAAGGCAGGACATCCATTGGTCATGTCTCATAAGTCAAAGTATTGTTAATGTATCATTACTACCCAAAGTGAGCTACAGATTCAATGACATATTTATCAAATTCCTACTTTACTTTTACAGAAATGGAAAACTTAATCCTCAAATTCACATGGAATCTTTAATTGTCTCACATTATAAAAACAACTTTGAAAAAGTATCAAAATACAATAAGCATGCTAACCAGAATATTACCCAAAATTATACTACATAACATGCAGTGAACCAGGTAAATCTGTTCTCTTCTCCAGGGTAATGTCTTATAACAGAACTAGATAAATTTGCTCTCTTTTCAAGGGTAAATACTTATAAACAGAATCAGTCCTTAATAACCACAGAAAGGGTAATCAAAATACCTACTATATGTTGCTCAATGAGAAACCAAATCCTTAGAATGAACGGAAAGAAAAGAGTTCTCAGTAGATAAACAGAAGGAATTAAAAGATGTAAATGAATATTTCAGAGCTCAGACTAAATTATCAAATACAAAAAAATTACTGGTGGGCTTAATAAAATGCAGGCATCAGAGGAAAATACTGTCATGCTGGAAGCTAGATGAGTAGAAATCATTTAAGCTCAGTATATACACAGAAAGAGGATACAAAATTAACAGTCTAAAAGAACTGTAGGACACTTAAAGTTTTAATATTCATTCCAAAGATGGAAGGAGATAGAAGGAATTTGATGTGAAATAAATACAAGTTAAAAGTGACTGAACACCACCCAACTTTGCAAATACAGATCCCAAAGATCTCATAAAATGTCACCTGGAGAAAATCCAGTCAAACAATTGAAGAAATGAAGTCAATCTTGAAAAATCTTGAAAAGAGGCACAGGAAATGAAACATCTTGAAAAGAGGCATAGAGAAATGAACATTACATGTAGGAAAATATTATTTTGAAGGACTGTATTTCCCATCAGAAAACATACATGCCATAAGGGAGTTTAACTTTAAAGTGCTGAAAGAAAGGAATTGTTATTTACCAAAAAGAGTTTAGGCTGCAAATGCTGCTTACACTTTGAAGGGAAAATTAAGAAAGGACAGACTGAAAAACAGACTTCTTCACTAGAGTCCTTCCTCTATAAAGATGTGAAAGGAACTGCTTCAGGCTGAATAGAAATGATACAAGAAGGAAGCTTCAGGAATAAAAGATATAGTCCAGACATGGGTAAAGGAAATACCTATTTTTAAACTTTAAAATTGTTTCATATATTTTAAAAGGTACAATATTTTTGTAAAAGTTAGACTCTACTCTGGGTGGGAGGACACCCTCCATGTAGTGGGAATGTAGGTGACCACTATAAGAAGTGGGGTTGAAATGATCCAAGTGCTTCAAAGGCTGTCAGTTGAATTGCTATGTTAACTCTAATACATTTGACTAGATCGGTATACATATGTTATTCTCAGAGCAATCAGTTCAGTGCCATGTCAGTTGACCCAATTTTGGAGTTTGTGTTCCTGAGTGTGATGGAGTTGGACTCAGATGTGACCTTTCTACACATGCCTCTTCTGTTACTTTCACCAGATCTGTGGTTGGCGCTAGTGTTGGTGTGTACTCAGGAGACCTGAATTTCTGGACTGTCCATGTGACAGCCAGGTCCTGAGCCTCAGCAGACTCACAACTCCTACCCTCTGGTTTATTGGACTTAACCCAGCCACCTAACAGGGAGGTGAAGAAGGTTAACCACCACACCAGGGAACCGAGAGTGCCTACAACTGCAAGCAGGAGAATTGCATCCATCATCCGTGTGGAATCTAAACCACCTCTCAATATAGAAGTGGAGTGGACACAACCATCCCAGGGTCTACAGAAATGGAGGAATAGAGTATGGACAAGAGTAGACTTGCTGATAATGTACTATGAAACTATTGTGATTAGTAATGGAAGAAATTATAGCATTGAGGTGGAGAAAGTGGCCATGGTAGTTGCTGAGGGTAGGGAGAGGGAAGAGGAGATATGTGGGGGCATTTTCAGGACTTGGAGTTGTCCTGGGTAGTACTGCAGGGACAGATGCTTGACATTGTATGTCCTGCCATGGTCCACCGGGTGGACTAGGGGAGAGTGTAAACTACAATGTAAACCATTATGAATGTGGTGCAGCAGTGCTCCAAAATGTATTCATCAAATGCAATGAATGTCCCACGATGCTGAAAAAGGTTGTTCATGTGGGAGGAGTGGGTGAGGAGGGTGGGGGGTATTTGAGGACTGCTTATATTTTTTAATGTAAATTTCAAAAAATAGAGAGAAAAAAACAATTGCAAAAAACTCTAGAAAAATTATGTGACCTAAATAGTCCTTTATCTAAGAGACACATATAAAGCACCTAAAACATTGGCATACAACTTGTGGAGTGAGCAACAGTATTCATTTCTCTTGGCTGAATACCTAGGAGTAGAATTGCTGGGTCAGAGGGGAAGTCAGTCTTTTCCAGCTATCCTCCCTACCAAGGTTGACCATACTACAGCAGGATCTGGGTGGCCTCTACTTTTCAGCTGTGCATGAGGCTGCCAGTCACCCTGGAGAAAATGCAAGATTTCCTGGTGCTGACCCCACAGCTCCTCCTATAGTAGGCTTCCAAGAGTCTAAGACCAATGACCCCCCTGATTCTGCCCTGCAAGTTCAGGGGACTCCTGCCTTACATGGATGATGGCAGTGCTGGTGCTGGAGCAGAAGGTTGGGTATATCTACCATTAAGTCCTATCTCAATCATACCAAACATGATTTTCAAGCAACAGAGTCCAGTAATGAGGAGTGTCCTGGGGGCTGGACCACAGGCTTTAGCACACCAATATCCTGCCTGTGTTTGTGCACGTTCTTTCCTCCATTGCACTCCAGGCACAAGTCAATCAGGGTGGACTCTGCCTTTAATAGAGTTTTTCTGGACCATGGTAAGATATTCAGAGACCCACCCTATGTATCTGCTCTTTATGGGCACTTGCCTGGGCAAGCTTTGCCCCTGCCACCAGCTCTGCACAGTCTTAGATGAGCCTCTTTGGCTCTGGGAGCACAAAAAGTTCACATTTATGCTCCAGGTGTCAGTGGGGGCCTCTCCTCCTTCCTGGAAGACCTTGACCTCTAAAGAGAAACCTCGGTTCCAACTGCTCAGAAAGCAGCTCCATCCAGAACTCACAGACCTCTCCCATGACTTCACGTGCCAAACAAAATGCCATTTTCATGAGCCCATACAGCAATACTGGAGGTTTCCCTGGAGGGCAGGAGTCCAGATCCACACCCCTCCCTGCTGTACCAGAGGTCCTCAGAGAACATGAGCTGGATGGCCAGAAGACTATCAACTTAGCCTCACAGGTGGTAAGAGAAGATGGTTTAGATTTGTCCACAGGAATAAAAGGAAGTCAAGGAATTGCTCACCCAAATCTGATAGTTATAGACAGAGTGAAGTGAAGACATTTGACTGCCACACAGGCAAGGGGAGGCTCGGAGGTGGCTGCCATGCCCAGCTAGCTAAATAGACCACTTATGTGGCTCTAGACTTGAAGATGGAAGCACATTCCTGAGCATCAATGTACTGGGGGGAGTGGTGGGGAGGGGTGAAAGAAGACTGAGTCCATACTGACTGCAGTGCCACCAAGCCTTTCAGTTCCTTCCTTCTGTCTACTGTTTAATCCTGTCTTTATTTATATGGTCAACTTCAGGAATTCACATCAATATACCCATTTTAACCCCCATCCACAGATATTGTTGAGATTCTTGCATTTACATATAAGTAGCTGTTTTCTGTATGCACATTAAGCAAATGTGATGAGATACAACACAGGATTGTTTGTTTCACTAGAATCCCATGGCTGTGGTGAGATACATGAATGGAACTGGTCACCTTTGGGCCACACTTTATACACTGGGCCACTGATTTGTTTCTTCTATTCAGCTTTGCACTCACTCTATCTCCCTGCTTCTATCATCTCTGCTAAAACAGGGCAAAGCCTTGTGAAAACTCATGTAGTGAAGCATATCTCTCCTGTGAGGTTGTGATAGACTAAATCATATCACATGGAGTGATCTCTGGCTGAGCTTCAGTTGACCTAGATATGTAAGAATTTGTGGGACTCTCTGATGATGTAGGCATGTAATTACCCTCCTTAACAGAGGGATGCAATTCTCTCAAATGTCTTATTGGGACACATAGGGAAGGTTGTAGCTCATCTCACAGAACAGGGCTGGTTGTTTTCCTTGGGGGTTTTGGGATTGGGCTGAAAGCAGGATGGGTTCTCAAAAGTTTGTGGAAACCTCTGAAAGAACAAATAATCCACAGTATCTGCCTCTTCTGTGAACCATAAATCATTGGATCTTGTATTAGTCAGGGTTCTCTAGGGAAATAATCAGCAAGAAACATCTGTCAATAGTATGTGATTCTATAAGAGTCTCTCACACAACTATGGAGATGCACAAGTCCAGGTTCCACAGACAGGCTGCAACCAGGGGCTGCAATGAAAGTCCAATGAAGGTTCGTGACAAGTTCTGGGAGATGATGGCTGTTGAAGATGAGCTGGGAAATCCTCTCTCAATGCTGGAATTACTTCCCTTTTTTAAGGGATTCAACTGATTGGGTTAAGTGTTACTCATTGCTGATTGCAATCTCCCTGATTGATGCAATTATAACCAGCTATCTATGATTTACCACAGCAATAAAGTTAAAGGTGACTGAAGTCCATAAATACCCTTGTATTACAGTTAGTCCAGTGCTTGATTGACCAAACAACTGGGCACAATTACATGGTCTGGTTGACACAATAGCCTAACCATCACAGTCCACCCCTTGTCAACCTGGTACCCATACACATTACCTTAAACCATACTTAGTCTCTAAGCAAAAACAGTAACAGACATGCATATATCTATATTTCTGCCTAACAATGTTCAACTCTCTTGTGTACAACTGGAAACATATTAATTCCATATAGAAAAGGGTGCAAGTTCTTGAGTAATATTCACTCTCAAACTTAATATCCTCAAATATTATGACATTAAATCGATAAAACTTGTTATATGATAAGGCAAAAGTTTGGGGAAGAAGACAAAGAAATTTGTTTTGTGTACATATAAAATCATCATAATAATGAAACAAGGAAGAAAGATTCATGACCATTCACTTTTCTAACTGGTCACATGACAAAGTTCATATTTATCACTTCTTCCACTACCCATTCCATGTTTCCATACCCTCAGAAAGCATCTCAGCTGGCCATGGTTCTTTGCCTGGTGGGGTGACTGAAACTTTCATTCCTGAAGAATATGGGCCATTGTTAGTCCTGCTTGGATTGGGTTGTTGCAAATTTCCATTGACATTAATCATAGGACACGGCAGTACTAGGAGATGCCCTACAGGATCTCGTGTATTCCAGGCAAACTCTTCTGTACTCCTATTATGTAGATGCAGTAGTAGCTCCCCTTGACAGTCAGGATCAATCACCCCAGCCAGTACAGTAATTCCCTTATTTGACTGTTGATTCAGAGGTAAGAGATCTGGTAGCAGTTTTAACTTCCATTTCAATGGAATCATTGTTGTGTTCCCTGGTGACAGCACTCCTTCTTTTGTGACTAAAACCTGTAGGCCAGCAGAGTTTGAGGTTGCAGGGACAGGAAGCAAAAATTTTCCTGGTGGGTCACTAGGGGTAATAGTCAGTGGTGCCACTCCCAATTCCATCCCTTGATTCCTGGACCCATGGATCCTGGTTATGGGAGAAACAGTGCCATAGAGTGGACACTGATTTAAAGCATACACAGCCTCCTGGAGAACACTGCCTCAGCCCTGCAAGGTATTGCCACCTGGTTGGCACTGTATTTGAGTCTTCAAAAGGCCATTCCACCATTCTATCAATCTAGCTGTTTCAGGGTGATGGGGAACATGGTAAGGCCAGTGAATTCCATGGGCATGTGCCCATTCCCACACATCATTTGCTGTTAAATAGGTTCCCTGATCAGAAACAATGCTGTGTAGAATGCCATGGAGGTATATAAAGCATTTGGTTAGTCCACAGATAGTAGTTTTAGAAGAAGCATTGCATGCAGGAAATGCAAACCCATATCCAGAGTATGTGTCTTATTCCAGTTAAAACAAATCACTGCCCCTTCCATGGTGGAGTGGTCCAATGAGGTCATCCTGCAACCAGGTAGAAGGCTGGTCACCTTGAGGAAATGGTGCCATTTCAGGGGCTGAGTGTGGGTCTCTGTTGCTGGCAGGTTGCACAATCAGCAGTGGCTATAGCCAAGTCAACCTTGGTAAGGGGAAGTCTATATTGCTGAGCCCATGCATAACCTCCATCCCTACCTCCATGGCCATTTTGTTCATGGGCCCACTGGGCAATGACAGGAGTGGCTGGGGAAAGAGACAGCATTAGTCACAGAGCAGGTCATCTTATTCACTTGATTAAAATCTTCCTCTACTGAAGTCACCCCATGGTGAACATTCATGTGGGACACAAATATTTTCATGTCTTTGCCCACTCAAAAAGGCCTTTCCACATACCTCTTCCCCAGACCTCTTTGTCACCAATTTTCCAATCATGTTCCTTCCAAGTACCTGACCATCCAGCCAAACCATTGGCAACAGCCCATGAATCAGTGAACAAATGCACCTCTGGCCATTTCTTCTTCCAAGCAAAATGAACAACCAGGTGCACTACTCCAAGTTCTTCCCACTGGGAGGATTTTCCCTCACCACTGTCCTTCAGGGATGTCCCAGAAAGGGGCTGCAGTGTTGTAGCTGCCCACTTTTGGGTGCTACCAGCATGTTGTGCAGAACCATCTATAAACCAGGCCCAAGTTTTCTCTTCCTCAATCACCTGATTGTAAGGACTCCCCTAGAGGCCAAAACAGTGGGCTGGGAAAGAAAAGGTAACAAGGCAGGAGTGGTGACCATGGGTATTTGGGTTACTTCCTCATGTAACTTACTTCAGGACCAGCTCGAGTCCTATCTCATATGTACCACTTCCACTTTATTATGCAGTGCAACTGTGCACTCCCAACTTTATGGTTTGGTGGGTCAGACAATACCCAGCTCATGATAAGAAACTCAAGTCTCATGGTAACTTGATGTCCCATGGTTAAGAATTCAGTCTCCACTATAGCCCAGTAGCAGGCCAAAACCTGTTTCTCAAAAGGGGAGTAGTTATCTGCAGAGGATGGCAGGGCTTTGCTCCAAAATCCTAAGAGTCTGCATTGTGATCCTCCTGTAGGGGCCTGCCAAAGGCTCCAGGTAGCATCTTTATTTGCCACTGAAACTTCCAGCACCATTGGATCTGCTGGATCATATATGGACACCTAGAAATTTCACTGAGGTGGAAGGACCTTGTATTTTAATTGGATTTATCTCCCATTCTCTCTTATGCAAATGCCTTACTAATAAGTCTAGAGTCTTTGCTACTTCTTGCTTACTAGGTCCTATCGACATGATATCATCAATATAATGGACCAGTGTGATGCCCTGAGGGAGGGAGAGATGATCGATATCCCTGCAGACAATATTATGACATAGAGCTGTAGAGTTCATAAACTCATGAGACAGGACAGTGAAGGTTAACTGCTGGCCTTGCCAGCTGAAAGCAAACTGTTTCTGGTGGTTCTTACCAATAGCAACTGAGAAAAAACACATTGGCTAAATCAACAGCTGCATACCAGGTACCAGGGAATGTGATTTACACAAGCAATGGTAACACATCTGGAACAGCAGGTGCAATTGAGGTCACCATCTGGTTAAGTTCACTATAATCTACTGCCATCCTCCAAGATCCATCTGTTTTATGCATAGGCCAAATAGGACAGTTGAATGAGGTTGTGGTGGGAATCACCACCCCTGCACCCTTCAAATCTTTGATGGTGGCACTACTTTTTGCAATCCATCCGGGAATCCAGTATTGCTTTTGATTTACTATTTTGCTAGGTAGGGGCAGTTCTAGTGGCTTCCACTTGGCCTTTCCAACCATAATGGCCCTCACTCCACAAGTCAGGGATCCAATGTGGGGATTTATCTAGTCACTTACTGAGTATGTCTATTCCAATTATGCATCCTGCAACTGGGGAAATAACCACAGAATGAGTCCAGGGACCTACTGGACCAACTGTGGGACAGACCTGAGCTCCATTAATCATCCAACTTCCATAAGCCCCTACTCTGACTGGCGGACCATACTGATATTTTGGGTTTCCTGGAATTAATGTCACTTCTGAGCCAGTATCTAATAATTACCAAAATGTCTGATCATTTCCTTTTCCCCAATGCAGTTACTCTGGTAAAAGTAGGTCTCCTTGGGGAAAAGTGGGAGGAAGATTAACAGTATAAATTTTGGGCAGTTTAATGGGATCCTTCCCCCAAGGAGACTTGGCCTTCTCCTCATTCAAGGGGCTCTGGGTCTGTAAACCATCTCAAGTCTGGGAATTGATTAAGGTGCTGTGATACTCTGCATCTGTAATTTGAATTAGGGTTTTATTCACTCAACCTAGAACACTTCTGTTTATAAAGATTGTGAAGAAAATTAGTAGACTGCTTATTTCACTGCTAGGTCCCCCATTATGTATTATCCAATACCATAAATCTACGCAACTCAGACTATTTTGAGTGCTTTTTTGAATCTGCCTTTCATGGTGGTAGCCATGCCCACCTTGACTTTGAGATTATCTGCTATTTGACTTTTACCAGACTGACATCCAATCATCCCCATAATGTTTAAGGATTCTAATTCCATCAGAGTCCCCCCCACAGTTATATCTGGACTACAGAGAACAACAACCACAGAGCTCTCCAGGGAAGATGGAGTAAGTCTTACAAAATTATTCCTTACAATCCTGAGGTGTGTCCTCTGGACATTTCTGGGGTGGGTGGGCAGCTCTAAAATGGTAAATCCATTCTAGCATTACAATCTCCCTAAACCTTTGAATTCCTTCTACTGTGTACAAGCATAAATCGGGTATCTCAACCTCAGACATGATAGGCCGTCTTTTGGCCCATGCTTCAATCAGCCACCCAAACAAACTGTTAAAGCCCTTTCTAACCCATCCAGCTATAGCATGGAATCCCGAATTTCTGCTTAGTGGGCTCATATCAATAAATTCAGTCTGATCCAACTTTATATTTCTTCTACCATTATCCCATACCCTTAGTATCCATTTCCATGCATATTCCCATGATTTCTGTCTATATAAGTTGAAAACTCATGCCATTCTTTCTGAGTATACATTACTTCCTCATGGGTCACACTTTGTATTTCACCTTTGGGGTCTTGTTGTGATTTTAGTCTAGTAATAGGTCTCAAATACAAGAGAGGTGGTGGGGGTGGGTAAGGAGAAGGATTAGAAATGCCTTGCAAGCTACTGACCTCAGGGCATTCTCTTGCATTTTCTTCTGGTGAGACAGGATTAATCTCTTCAGGCAGGGGTTGGAAGGTAGTTTCCTCAGGGCAGACTGGAGGCTAGGCAGTGCATGCTGGAGTTTGGCTGGTACATGTCTCAGTGCTGGGAGGAGGTCCAGACTCCTTGGGCAGGCCAGAGACTGGGCAGGGCAGGCTTCACTTTGGCTGGTACCCACCTCAGGGCTGGAAGTTGTTTCAGACTCCCTGGAGCAGGCTGGAGGTTGGATGATACAAGGTTGGCAAGGTATGATCTGGACAGGGCAGGCCATGGCAGGCTTATGTGATAAAGTCACAGCAGAATTCAGGGTTTCAATGTCTCCATCAATATCATCATCCCGAGAGGTCCTTGGCAAGATGGTGGCTGCGTGAGCTTGCCTGGCAGTGTCTCTGCAGGGGGCGGCTGGGCAGCGTTGAAGGCTCTTTAGGACCGCGCTGTTTCGGGGATTTTTGCTGGTTGGAAGGTGTCTGGACGTCAATTCAGTGGGAAGGTAACAGAGAGGATACGTCTATAATATATAAACGGAGGTCCCAGCTGGGCGCAGGAAGTTCCCTCCTTGGGTGGGCGGAGCCGCGGTAGCGGGCGCTCTTGCAGCTCCGGAGCCGCGGCGGCCAGGGTTTTTGTTTTTTTTTTCCTTTTTCTGGAGGCTTTGCGGTGCTGAGAAATTCCCGGATACTGGGCTGGCTGGTGGGGGATTGTTGGGACAAGACTCCTTGGCGGATTGATTTGGGGAGACAGACGGTGTTTTCTTGTGAAGCGGGGGACGTTTTAGTCACCGGACAGGGGGGGAAGCTCTTCCGCCTGGAGCCCCATCCCCACAGGTCTGGCTGCCGATCTGCAACGGAATTGGATTTTGAGCAATAAGGGGACACAATTGGGAGACTGTTGTAGGGTGCAGTGAGGGAGGAGGACACGTCTGGAAGCTGATTGGGGGATATTTTGCGAAGTTTGGGATTTTGGATCTTAGAGTCTGTTTTCCGCGTTTCCAGCTGAAGCCCACCCCACCCGGTGGGGCTTGGGATCTGGGTCATTGAACTGGCCGTGGTGTAGAGGCGCCCTCAAGTGGCCGTTGCGTGGGAGCACAGGGAGCGAGCTGTCCAAAGGCTGATACCCTGAGGAGTAGGTGAATTTCAGGGATTCAATATAGAATTCGCGGATCTGGCTTCCCCCATGGGGCTGGCACCCAGCTACGGGGATCCCTGAGGGCTGTGTTGCACTGCGGGGCTCCTAAGCTTTCCGTGGACCAGATTTGAGGTTCCCAGGTCTGGGTCCCCTGGACTCTGGCGGGCCACACCCCAGACTCACACCTCTTGAGTCTTCAGTGTCTCAGACTTTCCACCCCTGAATCCATCACACTCTGGGGTCTACCTGGGATCCTTGAGTGCTTTGGACCTTAACGTTTGTGTTTTATCTATATTGGTTCATATTGTTTTGTTTTTATTTTCACTTTATCTTATTTTTTACTCTTTTTGACGCCCTGATTGCTAATATTGCATTATCCCCTAGTCTTTTCTCCTAGTGTGTCCCCGAAAGTCCTTTTTTTTTATATACAGTTATTTAGGGGTTTTTTTGGTTGTTGTTTTAGATAGTGTTGCAATTGTGACACGTGTATACCTGTATCACTCTTCCCCCTATCTGTTCCCCACCGTTTGCTTATCCTCTTTTTCTTTCTTCCTTTCTTCTTGTCTTTCTTTTTTTCTTTATTATAATTAGTTTTTTTTTTCGGTTTTCTCTTTCCCTCTTGTCCCCCATTTTCCACTTATTTTATTTTAATTCAAGTACACAATAGGTGCTACAGGGAACACCTCACATTTGCTGGGTTTTCCCATCCTCCACTGCCTCATTTCTGTGTGAACTGATTTAGGTTACCTACACTATCCCCCTTCCCCTGCATCTTGATATCCACTATCATCTACTGTCTCTACTATATTCCACCCCCCACCTCCCATTCTTTGATCCACAAAGTGTCTAACTCTTAATTTCTAATACCTTTGTTCTGTTTTCTGTCTGTTATCCACTCTTGAAATGATTACCTTTCTTTTCTTTTTCCCTCTCTCATGAAAACAATAGCTTTGTAGTTCATACCATATTCCTCCCAGATTCAGTCATCTACTTCATAAAAGGTACTCTACCTACAGCTATAACTCTGTACAATCTACATGAATCTAACCTCCATCCTCCCAGATCTCATATTCTTGCTTTGTTAACATACATTACTAATACTACTTTACACTTTTCCCTTGCTGACACAATTGCCTTTCCCCAACACTAATACTTTCTTCTAAAGTGAACTTAACCAACAACAAGTAACTTGAATAAGAAGAAAAAAGTGACAAAGAGAAGATATAACACCTATGCAAAAATAACAACTAATTAACCTCCAAAAGCAGACAAAGAAGCTAAGGAACTGATTAAATTCGTCAAAATAAAGAGATGACCAGAAAGCAACAAAAATCTACAAACCAAACCAATAATTAGGAAAACATGACTGAATCCAATCAACAAACCAATAATCACGAAGGGGAGCAAAACTTGGCACAAGCAATGAAAGAACTCAGAACATTTATCACCGACAAATTTGATGCAGTAATGAAAGAAGTTAACAACATGAAGACATCACTTGGCGGGGAAATTGCAGACATACGCAAAAACATAACAGATATGATGGGAATGAACACCACAGTTCAAGAAATCAAAAATACACTTGCAGCAAATATCAGCAGACTAGAAGAGACAGAGCAGAGAATTAGTGATGTGGAAGACAGTACATCAGAAATCAAACAGATAGTAGAAGGGGTCAATAAGAAGATAGAAAAAATCCAATTAGGATTTAGGGACCTGAATGACAATGCAAAATGCTCAAACATACGTATTATAGGCATTCCAGAAGGTGAAGAGAAGGGAAAGGGGTCAGAAGGAGTGTTGCAGGAAATAATGGCTGAAAACTTCCCAAATATACTGAAAGAGACAGATGTACATATCCAAGAAGCACAGCGCACTCCACAAGTCATAAACCCCAACAGGCCCACCCCAAGACATATACTTATCAAATTATCCAAAGCTCAAGACAAAGAGAAAATCCTAAAAGCAGGAAGAGAAAAGAAAACCATCACATACAAGGGAAGCTCAATTAGATTAAGTGCTGATTTCTCTTCTGAAACCATGGAGGCAAGAAGACAGTGGTATGATATAGTCAAGGTACTAAAGGAAAAAAACTTCCAACCAAGAATACTCTATCCAGCTAAACTAGCATTCAAACATGAAGGAGAGTTCAAAATATTCACAGACAAACAGAAACTGAAAGAGTATACCAACAAGAAACCTCCCCTTCAAGAAATTCTAAAGGGAGTTCTGCAGGAAGAAAGGAAAAAACAGGAAAGGCAAAGTTGGAGGAGAGTATAAGACCAACAACAACAAAAAAAAAGACAAAAAAATATATACAAACAAAATATGACAAACACAAATCCAATCAAAATATGGCTAACACAAATAATTCCTTGATAGTAATAACACTGAATGTCAACGGATTAAACTCACCTATCAAAAGATTCAGACTGGGACATTGGATAAGGAAATATGACCCATCCATATGCTGTCTACAAGAGACACATCTTAGACCAGAGACGCATGGAGATTGAAAGTGAATGGCTGGAAAACAATCATACAAGCTAACAATAATCAAAAAAAGGCAGGAGTAGCTATATTAATATCAGACAAAATAGACTTTAAATGTGAAACAATTGTGAGAGACAAAGAAGGTTACTACATTTTAGTGAAAGGGAAAATCTGTCAAGAAGATCGAACAATCATAAATATCTATGCTCCTAACAAGGGTGCCTCTAAATACGTCAGGCAAATGCTGGAAAAACTAAGTGAAAGAATAGATACATCTACACTTATAGTGGGGGATTTTAATACACCACTATCAACTCTGGACAGAACATCTCAAAAGAGAATCACCAAAGAAACAAAACATCTGAATAGTATATTAGAGGAGCTCGATCTAATAGACATATATAGATCGCTACACCCAAACACAGCAGGATATACATTTTTCTCAAGCGCACATGGATCATTCTCCAAGATAGATCATATGCTAGGCCACAAAGAAAGGCTGAACGAATTCAGAAAGATTGAAATCATACAAAACATTATCTCTGACCACAGTGGAGTCAAGCTGGAGATTTGCAAGGGACA